>NW_024870989.1:3525000-3825000 GCF_019054845.1 Dipodomys spectabilis | reverse complement strand
TTTAGGCCACAAAGCAAATTTTTCTAAATTCAGAAACATTGAAGTTCTACCTTGCATTCCCTCTGACCACAAGGGAATAAAATTAGAACTCAACCCCGAAAGCCACCAAAGAAAGTCCGATAACATATGGAGGCTGAACAACACACTGCTGAATCACGAGTGGCTCATGGAAGAGATTAGAAAGGAAATTCAAATGTTCATGCTATTCAACAAAAATGAACACAAAAATTACCAGCTGCTCTGGGACACAGCAAAGGCAGTACTCAGAGGCAAGTTTATAGCTCTGAGCTCCTATATCAACAAATTGGAGAGATCTGAAACCAACAATTTAATGACAAATCTAATCCGCCTTGAAAAAGAGCAACAAGATAAACCCCAATCCATTTGATGGAAAGAAATAATTAAAATTAAATCAGAATTAAATGAATTAGAATCCAAAAAAACTATAGAAAGAATCAACAAAACAAAGAGTTGGTTCTTCGAAAAAATTAACAAAATTGACAGACCCTTAGCAAATCTTATCAGAAAAAGAAGAGAATAGACCCAAATAAATAAACTCACAGATGAGAATGGAAACATCACCACGGAAACAACCAAGATTCAGAACATTATAAGGGAATATTTCTCAAAACTTTATGCTAATAAGTTTGACACCATGACAGAAATGGATCGTTTCCTAACAAATATTGACATGCCAAAACTAAACCAAGATGAGGTAAACCATCTTAACAGGCCCATATCAACCATGGAAATCGAAAGAGCAATAAGAGACCTCCCAGCTAAGAAAAGTCCAGGACCAGATGGTTTTACAGCAGAATTTTACAAGGCCTTCAAAGTCGAGCTTCCACCGATACTCCTTCAACACTTCAATGAAATTGAAAGAGAAAGTTCACTACCAAACACATTCTATGAAGCCATCATCACACTCATCCCAATACCAGGCAGGACTCATCAAACAAAGAGATCTATAGACCCGTTTCTTTGATGAACATTGATGCAAAACTTCTCAACAAAATTTCAGCCAAACTCCTTCAATAATTCATCCAAAATATCATACACCACGATCAAACAGGATTCATTTCAGGGATGCAAAGTTGGTCCAATATATGCAAATCAATTAATATTATTCATCACATCAACAGGAACAAGGATAAGAACCACATCATTATCTCAATAGACGCAGAAAAAGCATTCAACAAGATCCAACACCCCTTTATGATGAAGGTTTTGGGAAAATTAGGAATCCATGGAACATTCCTCAATACAATGAATGCTGTATATGACAAACCTACAGCCAGCATTATACCTAATTGTGAAAAACTAAAGCCATTTCCTCTTAACTTAGGAACAAGACAAAGATGTCCATTCTCTCCACTTCTCTTCAATCTAGTATTAGAATGCCTAGCTACAGCAATAAGACAAGAGGCAGACATAAAGGGGATCCAAATAGGGAAATGAGAAATAAAATTCTCCCTCTTTGCAGAGGACATGATCTTTTATTTAAAGAATCCCATAGATTCCACTCCCAAATTACTCAAGCTGATTCAACACTTTGGTGAAATAGCAGGGTATAAAATTAACCCCCCAAAATCAATGGCTTTTCTGTATGCCAACAATGAGAAAAGTGTGGCTGAAATTAGGAAAGCAACTCCATTTGTAATAGCCCCACAAAAAATAAAATACCTAGGAATTAACTTAACCAAAGAAGTGAAGGACCTCTATGATGAAAACTTTAAAAGCTTGAAAAAGGAAATCAAAACAGAACCTAGAAAGTGGTAAAAACTCCCTTGCTTCTGGATTGAAAATATTAACATCGTGAAAATGACAATACTTTCCAAGGTTATCTACAAATTCAATGGGCTACCTATCAAAATTCCAACCTAATTCGTCAAGGAAAAGAAGAGGCAATCAAAAATTCATATGGAACTATAAAAGACCCCGAATAGCAAAGAACACTCCTCAACGGAAAGAACACTGCTGGAGGAATATCAATACCAAATTTCAAACTCTACTATAAAGCCATAGTAATCAATACAGCTTGGTATTGGCACAAGAACAGATCTCAGGACAAATGGAATAGAATTGAAATCCCAGAAATGAACCTACAGACCTATAGCCATCTAATCTTCGATAAGGGAGCTAAAACAATAGAATGGAACAAAGTCAGCCTCTTCAGTAAATGATGCTGGCAAAATTGGTTAACAACTTGTGGAAAATTAAGCTAGATCCTTATATATCACCCTGCACCAGAATCAACTCCAAATGGATCAAAGACCTCGAAGTCAAAGCAGACACTATGAAGACTTTACAGGATGGAATAAGAGAAACCCTAGGTCTCCTTGTCTCATGCCCAAATTTTCTGAATAAAGACCCGGAAACACAACAAATCAAAGAAAGATTGGACAAATGGGATTGCATGAAGTTGCAGAGCTTCTGCATGGCAAAGGACATAGCTAGCAAGATCAATAGAAAGCCTACGGATTGGGAGAAGATCTTCACTAGTCATACAACAGACAAGGGTCTCATATCTAAAATATACTTGGAACTCAAAAAATTAAATCCCCCAACACCAAATCAACAATAAATAAGTGGGCTAAAGACGTAAAGTGAAACTTCTCTGAAGAAGAAAGAAGGATGGCCAATAGACACATGAAGAATTGCTCAACCTCCCTAGCCATAAAATAAATGCAAATCAAAACAACATTGTGATACCACCTAGCTCCAGTTAGAATGGCAAAAATCAAGAACTCTAACAACAACAGATGCTGGAGGGGATGTGGACAGAAGGGAACCTTACTTCATTGTTGGTTGGATTGTAAACTTGTTCAACCACTTTGGAAAGCAGTATGGAGGTTCTTCAAAAGACTTCACATAGAGCTCCCCTATGACCCAGTAATCCCACTTTTGGGCATTTACCCAAATGTTTACAAACAAGACCACACTAAAGCTACCAGCACAACTATGTTTATTGCAGCATTATTTACCATAGCTAAGATCTTGAACCAACCCAGATGCTCCTCAGTAGATGAATGGATCAAGAAAATGTGGTATATATACCCAATGGAATTCTATGCCTCCATCAAAAAGAATGACATTGACCCATTTGGTAGGAAATGGAAAAACTTGGGAAAAATTATATTAAGTGAAGTAAGCCAAGCCCAAAGAAACATAGGTCCATGGTTTCCCTTATTTGCAATATCTATTTTATGTATGAGTCAAGCGGAAAAGGTCAGATACTGTGATGTTAGGAAAATGAACCCTTAGATATGTATTTTAATATTTTTTTCTTTCATGAATTTGTTTCTAACGCATATATAAGATTATTTCTTTGTTGCTTTGTATGTCCCTCCCCCACAGTATAACCCCTGCTTTCACTATATTTGTTGTCAGTATAACTTGTGGAGGAGATGGGGAAAAACAAGTCATTTAAGGATACAGGTGGACCTGTTGCAACAATGAGAAGTACATGTTTTCATGTCAAAAATGAGCTTTACAACGTTGGTGTGGGGGGGGGGAGGATGGGTGAGGGGTAGGGGGAGGCTGGGAAGGGATGTGAAGGGTAAACAAAGGAGGAGGCTGCAATGCTTGATAAGAAATGTATGCATTATCCTGCCCATGTAATTGTAATCCTTCTGTAAAATATGTTCATAAAAAAATAAAATAAAAATAAAATGATAACAAATCACCTTATAGTTCAATTGTCGTGCACCATGTCTTTCAAAGTTTATTGATGTAAACTCTATCAAAATTTAAAATTTATTTGTTATTACTTGGGAATGAACTACTGGTGTAGCTGATTTACATGATACTCGCTCCAAACACAAGACAATTGTAAGGTAAGAAGTTCAATAATTAACAATAGTTAAAGGCCAATAAAAAGTCTGAATATCCTGATAAATGCACTATTAATATTCAACCCAAGAAAAACTTGAAAAATTCTAAAGTGTATGTTATGAAAATATGCAAGGATGAAAAATATGCCTGAACAATGCTCCAAAGGAACACATTAAACCAAAAGATAGTACTATAAGCCTATTAAAATGGCCCAAATCCAAAGCATTCAGTACAACAAATGGTGAAGGCCATGAATAGAAACTTACTCATTGCCAGTGAGAATGCAATTATATAAGTATGCTGGGAGTAAGGGTAATGATGACAAGGGTATATGGTGAAAATGTTTAGCTTTGTCAGAAATCATGTTCTTCACTGTTTACACAGAAATGCTAAAAATTCCTCTAAAACAAAATTAGAATGTGGGCGTTCTCAACAAGTTAATCCATAGTAGTCTAAACATGGAAAGAACCAAGATGCCCTTCAGTAACTAACTGAATGGATAAGCTGTGACCCATCAAGTGTAGTAATCTGTGATAAAATATAAATGAGTATTTAGCAATAGCCATGAAGGAAAGTTAAGCAATCACTAGTTAAAAGAAAACAATTGGAATATTACTATGTACTATTTCTTAAATGTATGTACCCTTTCCAACTACATGGCATAAAAAGGCAAAACCATCAAGACAGTAGAAAAGTCAGTAGTTACCAAGGGCCAAGGGACAGAGTGGAGAAATGAGAAGGCAGGTAAAGAGAAATAGATTGATGCTATCATGGTAGATTCATGGTGATGTTCATTCCATGAATGTGAATAAATTTATACCAAGAGTAAATCCTGATGGAACCTGTGGGGGATACCAGTTGATAATGATGTGTCATTTGGAACAATGTACCACTCAGAAGATACTGATATTTTGGGAGGCCATGGATATTTACGGAGAGGTTATATAGGGAATCGCTGTATCTTCTACTCAATATTTTTTGCCATGAAGTATGAAACCAAAAAAAAACTTATTTATAAAAAAATACAACTGCTCACACACAAACATTTGCATGCTTTAGTTCAAAATATGGTAATATGAAAGAATAAGTTTACAGCCACAACTCTTTTTAAAGCTAGTTTATCTCCAATTGTATGAATGTTTTATTACTGTTATTATAAATGCCCTTTAATATAGGCCTTCTTGTTTATTATCATGGATAGTTCTGAAGTGAAATGAAAAGCAACAGCACCTTGACAAGCTTACAGACTTTAAAATTATTCGAATGGGTGAATGAAATGAGTGCTGCAAAGCTTTATCGACATTGGTAGGTTGCTTTACTCTAAAATGATATAAATAAGCCACTTCAAAAGCTACACCAAGTATATCATGTAAATTTCTGTCAGTTTTTGCAAGTGGACAACTTTTGGACCTTAGGCATAAATAAAATATATTGCCCTGCAAAACTTGAGCCAATGCTTTTACTAGCAACTTCACAGATTTCTAAAACTGCCTTCTGAGAGTTAGTAATCCTTAAGTGAATGAGTGTGTGTGTGTGTGTGTGTGTGTGTGTGTGTGTGTGTGTTTGGACACACGTGACTGGATGCATGTGGGTGTGTGCACCTGCACGTGCGTGTTATTTCAAACTGTAAAAGTGCTTTTTATGAAAGTAGTAAGGGAACTTTTATTATGTGTTAGGTACTTCAACATCTCACTTAATCTTAAGAGGTCAGAATTGTCATCTTCTTATCTTCAATTTAAATATCAGCAAATTATGGTATGGATTCACATAACATTGAGCACTATGTGCGGGACACTGTTTCAATTATTTTCTTGTATATTGACATTTAATTTCTAATTTTACCAGTATTGGAAAGATGGGTATGTCCAATTACTCCATTTTGCAGATGAGAAAACTGAAGAACAAACAGATTATTGAAAGTAAGAGACACTGATTGGAGACACATGACATCTGGCTGGATTCTGTGACTTTAACCAAAAAAGCAGTTCAACGTAAAGAATAGCAAGTGGATACCCAGTATGGAATGTAATCATCCCAGGTGCTTTTCAATGGACAAATGAATCAAGAAAATGTGGTATATATACACAATGAAACCTGTAAGTAAACACGGAATGATAGGCAAGTGGCAGATTCAAGGGAATACTTAAAGATTCAAAATGCCTTAGAAAGGCAAAGTGATAGCCTAACAAAATAAACACCAAGAAACATAACTGCAAGAGGTAGGTGGGGCAGACCAGTAAACAAATGAAGAGTAGAAGGGGAGAATGAAATTGACTTCCATGTACATTTCAAACAACTAAGATAAGGAAGAACAACTAAGTAAATGTCAGGAGGGATGAGTGAGAATGCAGAAGAACAATGAACAAGATGAGTTGTATTTATAAATTGCTTGGTTAAATGGCAACTCATATGTTCAACTGGAGATGATAAAAAATAAATTACAGAGTTCAAGGATCACAATGAGTTGGAAATATACAACCTACCACTTCTGTTCAGCAGATATTTTGCTACACCTATATTTTTGATCCTTGAACTCTGTCATCGTTTTAGTCATTTTCTCATTTTAGTGAAAATTTGTATGTTACTGTTATTTCCCAACTGTCAGAGTATTAGGATAAAATCAGGGAGTAACAATAAAATATAGGGAATTAGGATAAACTGTTTCATCTAAGTTGAAATGACACATTATTTTTAGCTCCACCAAACAAGTATTTAATTCTGATTTGGATATTTACATTAAGCTCTTTTAAGATAACCTCTTGTCTCCTTGCACCATAATCCCCAGGGAAAGTTTGAAAATGTTTTCTTTGTTTCTCTGTTAAAGAGACAAATAACAAAGGAAAATGTGACATTACCATAGAAGTCTGAGTAAATATTTTAATGTAAGTTGTGAGAGAATTTGAGTTATTATACAATAAAATACGTAAGACCTCACCACGAGGAGATCCGAAGATAGCACTGGTGACCAAGATGGCATCAGGAAAGTAGGGAAATGCCACAGCTCTCTCCACCTAAAACAAGAGTTCAAGTTCCAACTCTTAATTTCCCCAAGAGACTGACAAAAACAAAAAGACAAACACCCAGAGAAAAACAGGAGGCAGAAAAAAAGAAAGAGAGAATGTAAAGGAAGAATTTCAGAACTGAGAAGCACAAAGACTTCTCCCCCAATCTTTACTGGCTGCATGGCAACACACCAAGCTGTGGCCAGCCCAGCCCGGCGAGGGCTGCCAGAGTCCCCAGAGACACAAGGGACTGTCTGAAAAATCACCCTCGCAGAAGATGCCTGAGGTACCCGTGTTGGACCTGCTGATTGCAACGAACAGAGAAACCTCTGAGCTGGGAGCCTGCACAAAGATACTACTCCCACCCCTCACTCTCCGAACAAAGGGGCTCAATCCCAACAAAGCCACTCGGCCACACAGAAGTAATCCCAGAAATACACAGGTCACCCACAGAAGGCCAGATCAGAATACCTGGAAGGTATTGAAACTGATCCGGAGAGCACAAACAGAGACAAAACCCAACGCTCAGAACCTGCATGGAGACACCTCCCTCACCTCTCAGCCAGAGGCCTATACCAGGGAACCGACCCAAACAGCATCAACAGAGGCAGAAACAGAGGAGAAACACGCAGAGCCACCACCACCCAGCCAAGCCCACAAACATCTCAACTGAACTCTGATTGCATCGGCAACCAGAGACCTACAGCAAACAGAAACAACAATTATCTCCAGGGTGAGTACCCCAGAGGGCACAATGTATCCCTCAAGGGAGAATACAGAAGGTGGGAACCCCTAGACCTTGACCCAGACCCATACCTCAACACCTGGACTACAGGACCCACTAAAACTGGGAACTGTTCAAGAGCTCTATCAGCCTGAGAAGCACATTCAGCCAACCAGGCTATATCAAGAGTGCCCATGGAATACTTTAAGTTATTTAGAAGGAGAGATTGGAGGAAGATGGTAGAAGAGAAGCTGGAGGCTAAAAAACCTCTCACATAGAAACCAGTTTTAGTGTTCAAGTGAAGAGTCCTAGGCTAAAGAATCACACCAAATGTGCCATCACAGTACAGAGAGTTTGGCCAGAGAGGTAAAATCCAGGCAAGGAGGCAGATCTGATCACATACCAGTAGCCCTAGCTGTGACGGCAGTGGCGGCTGCCTCAGCTGCCATGCCTATGGACAGTCTCCGGGACAAAGGCACCAGACACAGCAGGCGAGCAGATTCCACTCAACACCAGCAAGAACTGACAAGGATCAAATATTTTTATCCTGCTGATCACAGATGAAAGATGGCCCAGGAATCAAGATTCTTGTGAGTAGAATCCTGACATGCTCAATCCTTCTCAGAGTGCAGAGGAGGGAAGGACTCCACTCCCCCACCACTGGAGATCTCCATCTTTGATACTGACAAAGGCCCAGCTGAGCAGCTAGCTCCAATTCAGGCCTTGGAAGAAAACAAAAGAGTCATTTACCAGGTCACAGGAACCTGACTTGACCTGCCAGGCTCAGCTCCACCAAGGGGAAAGTCATCCCACCCAGGCAGAGGAAGCTCTCCCAGTCACCAGGAGTGACTTTCTTACTTGGTAAACAGAGTCAGAGACTGCCCCTCCCTAGAGCAGCCTAGACAAATAATTAAAATTCACTAACTATAAACCCTGAGAATGACTCCAGGCTGGGTTCTGTGAGTATCTCAGGAGCTAGTCTCCCAGGAAAAAGCTACTGTTTCCTGAAAGACCTCAACCCTACCCAGAACCTGGACTCATCACAGCATCTCCAAAATAGAGGAAACTGCCATCTCCCTCTTTTGTGATACTCAAAGCAGATCTCCCTACTACTGAACTAGCCTGGAGGGAGCATCACATAATCCAAGCTAATGCAGAACATTTTTTTGCCTATTCGAACAAACTGACTTAAACCAATCAAGCAACAGGAATACCAAACACCACAAACAGACGAGAGACTACAGTAAGAGACTGATTGTGGACACAGGAGACATACAAGATCTTCCCAACCTCACCCCTCCGAAAATAATCAAACAATTCTTTTTTGTACCATTTTTAAAATTTTTCTATTAAAAATTGTTTTCTATTAATCATTTTTTCTCTCATACTTTTTATTTTTGGTGTATATGTTTGTGTGCTTTTTAAAAAATCTCTTTGTATCTTTTGGTCCTTTTAAAAAATTCTTTTCATTTTTTTCTCTTTATTTTTTACATAGCTTAATTGCATTCTGCTCATCCCCAGATATGCAGTCGTCGTTGATTTTTAGAACTTATCCCTTCTTGTGTACATCCTCAATCTAGAAATTTATTACCCAATTCACAACCTCTTTGGCTTAACTTCTTAATATCAGTATTGTCTCTTTATACCTATATAATTTCCAACAATTAATTTTAAGAATTATTACTTTTCAGTTTTTCATATTGCCTTTCTATCTCCCTTCCTCTCAGCCTACCCTTTTCTTATCTCAATATCATTTCTTTAAACTTACATCATTTTAAGTGTTTCACCTTTTAAATTTAAATTTTGGTTTTCCAGTTTTTTTTTCTTTTTTTTCCAAACCTCTCTCCTATCATTCTGTACAATCAATTTCCCTCTCTGAGATTAAGACTTGGTTAAATTCACTCTTTTTACCTCTCCATAGCCCTCTAATCCTATTTTTCCACACATTTCTCCCTAAACTTAATAATTTCTAATTTGCCATATTCTTCTTTGCTATTCTTAGCCCATTAATCCTTAGTTGTTAGATGTTAGATAGATTGTATCTGTTGAACTGGATTGGATCAGCAGCCATTTTGACTGTGCAACTATAGGACTCTGGTTGATGCTTACCTTGACATAGTGTTCTAGCACAAACCTTGTGTTACTTTAATAACAAATGGGCAGAACAAGCCAGAAAAACACAAGAAAAATGGCAAGCCTAGGTAGCTCAACGCCCACTCATGATAATCAGGTGACAGAACAGTTAATGAATAACCTAGAGGAGAGTTGCCAAAAAGGTCTACAAACATGACTGTTAAACATGGTGAATGAAAAGATTGAAAACCTGCAAAGGATTCAGTGTGAGCATGATAGGGAGCAAGAGGAGGGAAACCAACGATTAATACAGGAAACTCATGAGCATGAGGAAGCTACACAAAGATTAATACAGGAATTGAGTGAGCAGGTTTGCACAGCAAAAGACAAAGAAATTGTGTAAGCACGCTGAGAACAAACATAGAGAAAGACAGGATTGGGTGAGTAGGCTGAGAACATTCAAAGAGAAACACAGGAATTGTGTGAGCAGGCTGAGAACAGTCAAAGACAGTAGAGAATTGCGTGAATGTGAGGAAGCTAACCAATGGGTAACACAGGAATGGCGAGAGCGGGATGAGAATAGACAATGATGAATAGAGACATTCATGGAATCCATAAACAGACAGCTGAAAGAATTCAGGGAGACAACATAGGGAATGCTGAATAGAGCCTGACAGAAGGAATGGGAGTACAAGGAAATCATAACTAATCAACTAAGTGATTTGAGAATAAACACGGAACACCAAATTAAGGAAGTAAAGAAGTTCATACAAGATCTAAAACAAAGCTCCAACAAAGAATTTGAAGCCATCAAAGCCGACCAATTAGAAGGAAAAGAAATTTAAAAAACAGAAAGTCTTAAGAGTAGTTTAGACAATGCAGAAAATCGAATATGGGGGATTGAAAACAGCCTAGATATTATAGAGAAAGAATATGCAATTATCCAAGACAAATCCAAGAAATATTATAGAACTATTCAACATTTGGAAGACACCATCAGAAAGCCTAATCTGAGGACAATGGGTGTAGAGGAGCACCTAGAGACAGAAGTTGATGGACTAGGAAATTTGTTTAACAGGATCCTAGCAGAGAATTTCCCAAACATGCAAAAAGATAGGCCTATTCAGATACAAGAAGCTTTTAGAACCCCAAATAGACCAGACCAGAACAGGACATTCCACCATCACATTATAATCTACACAGGTTCAATTCAGACCAAGGAAAAGATCCTTAAAGCTGTCAAGGAGAAAAGATCAATCACCTATGAAGGGAAATCAATTAAAATCACCTCAGGTTACTCAGCAGACACAATTAAAGCCAGATGAGCCTGGAATGATGTATGCCATGCCCTAAAGACAAGTATCAACCAAGAATACTGCACCCAGCTAAACTCTCCTTCATAATCGAAGGTCAAATAAAAACCTTCCATAGCAAAGAAAAATTGAAACAATACATCTCCACCAAACCAGCCCTGCAAAAGTTACTTAAAGATGTCCTATGCATAGAAAACCAACAAGACTCACAATAAAGGCTAAGAAAATGCACCGAAACTGAGAATCCAAGAACCATAGGAAGAACCCAGTTGTTGCAGCCCCCAAGGTGCATAACATCTCAGGAACTCCAAAATACCTCTAAGTCCTAACTCTCAACATGAACGGACTTAATTCTCCAATTAAGTGACATAGACTGTCTAGTTGAATTAAAAAGCAAGATCCTTCTATCTGTTGCCATCAGGAGTCACACCGTGCCCATATAAACAAACACGTTTTGGTGAAAGTGAACGGCTAGAACAAGATCTACCAAGCAAATACCCCCACCTCCCATAAACAGGCAGGAGTTGCAATCCTAATATCAGATAAAATAGACTTCAAATTAAAAGTAGTGAGAAGATATAAAGAAGGTCATTACATACTAATTAAGGTATCTCTCATACAGGACAATACTAAAAATGTAAATATCTATTTGCCAAACAACGGAGCAACCAAATTTATCCAAGAAACACTACATTCCCTCAGAGCTCACCTTGATACAAAGACATTAATTCTTGGTTACTTTAACACACCATTCTCCCTACTAGATAGATCAACTCGGCAAAAACTCAACAGAGAAACCACACATCTAAATAACTGCATAGATCAAATAGATTTAACAGATATGTACCGTACATTTCACCCAGGAGCACCAGAATACACGTTTTATTCAGCAGCATATAGAACATTTTCTATAATAGACCACACTTTAGGTGACAAAGCAAATTTGTCCAAATTCAGAAACATTGAAGTTATACCTTGCATTCAAAAGCCACCAAAGAAAGTCCAGTAACACATGGAGGCTGAACAACACACTGCTGAATCACCAGTGGGTCATGGAAGAGATTAGAAAGAACTTCAAATGTTTGTGATATTCAAAAAAATTGAAAACACAAATTAACAGCTCCTCTGGGACACAGCAAATGCAGTACTCAGAGGCAAGTTTATAGCTCTGAGTTCCTACATCAAAAAATTGGAGAGATCTGAAACCAACAATTTAATCAGACATCTGAACCTCCTTGAAAAAGAGCAGCAAGAAAAACTCCAATTCATTCATCTATCTTTCACTATATTTGATGTCAGTATAACTTGTGGAGGAGATGGGGAAAAACCAGTTGTTTAAGGATACAGGTGGACCTGTTGCAACAATGGGAAGTACAAGTTGTCATGTCCAAAACGAGCTTTACAACGTCAGTGCGGGGGGCGTGTAGGGAGGGAGGGAGAAGGGGGGGAAGGAGAAGGATTGGGATTGGGGGGGAGGGGGGAGGCTGGGAAGGGAGGTGAAGGGTACACAGAGGAGGAGGCTGCAATGCTTGGTAAGAAATGTACGCATTATCCTGCCCATGTAATTGTAACCCCTCTGTACAGTATGTTCACAAATAAAATAAAATTAAATTTAAAAAAAAGAAAAACTCCAATTCAGTAGATGGAAAGATGTAATTAAAATTAAATCAGAAGTAAGCAAATTAGAATCTAAAAAAATCCATAGAATGGATTAACAAAACAAAGAGTTGGTTCTTCGAAAAAATTAACAAAATTGAGACACCCTTAGCAAATCTTATCAGAAAAAGAAGAGAACAAACTCAAATAAACAAACTCAGAGATGAGAATGGAAACATCATCACAGAAACAACCAAGATTCAGAATATTATAAGGGAATACTTCTCAAACATTTATGCTAATAAGTTTGAGAACTTCGCAGAAATGGACCTTTCCTAGAATATATCAACATGCTGAAACTAATCCAACATGAGTTAAACCATGTTTACAGGCCCATATCAATCATTGAAATAGAAACCGCAATAAGATACCTCCTCTCTAAGAAAAGCCCAGAACGGATGGGTTTACAGCGGAATTCTTAAAGGCCTTCAAAGAAGAGCTCACACCAATAATCATCCAACTCTTCAATGAAGTGGAAAGAGAAAGTTTACTACAAAACTCATTCTATGAATCAACCATAATCCTCATCACAAAACCAGGCAGGAACTCATCAAAGAAAGAGAATTATACACCCATTTCTTTGATGAACATTGATGCAAAATTTCTCAACAAAATTTTGGCCAATCGACTTCAACAATTCATCCAAAAAATCATAAACAACGATCAAATTGGTTCCATTTCATGTTTGTAAAGCTGATTCAATATACATAAATCAATTATTATAATTCATCACCTCAACAAGAGCAAAGATAAGAAACATGTGGTTATCTCAATAGATGCAGAAAAAGCATTTGAGAAGATCCAACACCCATTTATGATGAAGATTCTGGAAAAATTAGGAATCCAGGGAACACTCCTTAATACAATAAAGGCTGTATATGACAAACCTACAGGCAGCCTTATACTTAATGTTGTAAAACTAATGTCTTTTCTTCCTCATTCAGGAACGAGATAAGGATATCCACTCTCTCCACTTCTCTTCAATTTAGTAGTAGAATGCCTAGCTACAGGAATAAGAAAATATGCAAATATAAAAGGGGTCCAAATAGGGACCCCTTTTTTGCACGTGACATGATCTTGAATTCAGAGAATCCCACGGACCTAATCCCAAATTAATCAAGCTGATTCAAAACTTTGGCAAAGTAGCAGGGTATGAAATGAACCCTCAAAAAACAATGGCTTTTCTCTATGCCAACAATGAGAAAAACGTGGCTGAAATCAGGAAAGCAACTCCATTCTTAATAGCCCCACAAAGAATAAAATACCTAGGGATTCACTTAACAAAAGAAGTGAAGGACCTCTATGATGAAACTTTAAAAACCTGATAAAGGAATCAAAACAGTTCTAAATCTAAGATTGCAGCATCCATATTCCAGAACATGCCTACAGAACTAGGTATAAACTACATCGACTGTTTTTCCTTCAGTGACCTAGCTGTAAGAAAGCCCCCATTTGGTCACAGGTGTGGATTGTAGGAAAAAAGACAATTCAGTATAAAGAAAATCAAAGGATCTGGGACACTTACAGAAATTCTGGACATCACTTCCACTTGAGGAGTTGCTGTGCAGGCCCAATATTGGATCTTAAGCAAAATTAGGGATTACAAAAATTAAAACCCAATGTCTAGTAACCTCTAAAAGGCCTGGTTAATTCCTTAGTCCTCACACCTGATACTGTGATCTAGTGGGAAAACCAGAGGGAAGATTTCCAGCTATTGCAGATATCTTCCTTGGTGAATTATGAGCTATCAACTCAGTCAGGTGGGTCCAGCAGACTTGGCTCAGGTCAATAAAACTGAGTGTAGAAGTTTGAATCTCCATACAGTGAATGGAATTTTGGCCTCCTACTACGCAGTTTGGGCAACCTTGGGTAGCTGTGGACAAGAAGTCTCTTTTTAATAGCCTGTCCTTTGTGCATGGAAACATAATAACTAGCATCAGTGGTCACCCCAAGGAAGAACAAGAGAGCCACACTAGAGGGACGGAGGTCAAGCTCATACCGTCATTTTATGCTGCTTGAATTGACATGTTCTGCATGTATTTTAGTAATTGACGAATAAAAATTAATATTACATATAGAATTTTAATTCCTCTTTGTTTCTGTCTTTATTAGATTATTTTTCTAAGGGAGAAATTTTGAGTATCCTAGATCAAAAGATCCACTGCATTGGGGAAAGATCAGGGAGTCAATAAAGCCCACTATTAACCAGTTATGAGACCAACAGTAAGTCCTTGCACTTTCTGGCCTCAGTTAATCTATTTTCTATATATCTTCCTGCTGTCCTCTGGAAGTTCTATGGAGCCAACCTCATGGGCCAGACCAACGTGTGGCTAAAATTACAAAGCTGTTCTTCTGTGTGCCAAAGATTAGGTGGGGTTGGGGTGGGGCCAGGACAGGCTAGGCTACGGTGGACAGTGCTTTGATAGCAAAACCAGTAAGTCCATCCAGATCAGGCCAGTGAAGCACAAGACATCATCTTGTCTCCAATTTGTTGTACAAACTCCTCTAAGTCCCTGCTCCAAGGTGCTGGCTGTAGGATCTGGTGTCTGAGAGGCTTGCATTGAACTTCTCTACAGTTCATGGTCCACTTTACATAACGAAGTCTGCTGTCAAATATGTATGTATGTGTGTGTATATGTGTGTGTATGTAGCATGTTATACTTAACACTATGTCATATGTTCTTACGGGAAATATTTGCTTAACCCATGTGAAAAAAACTACCTAGTGCCAAAGTACACAAAAAGTTCCAGCTGCTATTAGTACCAGTAATGGTTTATTATTAGCACTAGCAGAAGTATAAATTGGAACACATAGAAGGACCCATCTGATTTACAAGGTAAGAATTCAGGAATCATATCCTCCTCTGCTGCATCTGTTGAAAAGACAAATCTTTTCAAGAGACTTGGGGAAGAAGGGGTTAACTCTATCTGTGAGGCTCAAAAGAAGCCCCATGCTGGCATATGAGTACTATCATGCACACACACACACACACACACACACACACACACTGGTAGGTCCATCAGTATATCAGTATTCTCAGGCATCTTCCATGAGCTGTGAAATCTATACAGCAAAGTCTAGAACTGTGTGGGAAACAGGAGCAGAGCAGCTTGTCAACACTTCACCAGATGTCTGACTTGTCTTCCACTGCCCAGTAGTAGATTTATGTTATCTCAGATGCTCTCTGAGCTGGAGGGACAGTGAAGGGATTAGAGAATCTACAAAGGTAATTTGAGCAGTCCAGCATCATGAAAGTACTTCATTTAAATGCTAGTTTATTAGTAAGCGATGAGCACGCTTGGCCAGTACTGACATATATCATGTATTCTCCCTATTTTGTTTAAATAAAAATCAGTATTTATGAACTCTCATTTCTCCTTGCCCCTTCTGGTATATTCCTGTAGTGTCTAATGCCTCACGTTAAAGCTTCACTCCCCCCTATCTCTGGTGAACTTTGGTGAGTATTACCAAGTAATTTTCTTATGTATGGCAACCAAGATAAAGATGATGAAGAAAATAATGTTACCTTCAAGCTAGTATGGATATCTCTTCTGATAAAGGAAGATGATGGTCTTACCACCATCATGCAAAAGATTCTGCCTCTGGAGACAGGGGATTGTATTTCCTCTGACTTCCGAGTTTCCTCTGGCCTCCTAGTAAAGGAATTCCTTTCTAGGAAAAAAAGCATGCCATCAAATTGCAGAAGGCCAGCACATCCACATTGTTCCTGCTTAAAAACAGTTTTAAAAAAACAGTTCTCCTAGCCGTAGACTGATGATTCACACCCATAACCCTAACCATTCAGGAGTATGAGAGCAGAGGATCTCAGTTCAAAGCTCGCTGGGCCAAGAAGAGTTCATGAAACTTTTATCTCATTCACCACACAAAGCCTTTAAGAGAGTGGTGGGCCAAGCGGTACAGTGCTACCCTTGAACAAAAGAGCTCAAGGACAGTGCCCAGGCCTGGAATTAAAGCCTCATATTGGCATGCAAACACACACACACGCACACACACACGCACACACACACACACACACACACACACACACAAAGCTAGAAGTGAGACTGTGGCTCAATAGTATAAGTTTAGTCTTTTTTCTGCATTTTTTAATTGTAAAAATGCTGTACGGACGGGTTACAGTTACATGAGCAAGGTAATGAATATATTTCCTATGGAGCATTGTTGCCTCCTCCTTTGTATTCCCCCTACCATTCCTTCCCTCCCACCTCAATTATCCTCCACCCCCCCCCCGCCAAATTTGTGAAGTTCGTTTTCAACTTAGTGTTTTGTACACCTCATTGTTACAATGGGTCGACCTGTACCCAAAAAATACAAACTTAAGTCATATGTGAAAAATTTCTCTGTGGGAAAATGTCAAGGCCCAGCATGCAAGCCCAAATATCAGTACACATTAAAAAACACTACTTTTAATAAGCTTTCCAGACTGGTTCTCTTATTTTTTATGGTACTGAGGTTTGAACTCAGGGCCTCATATTTTCTAGATACCCAGTCTACGATTGAGCAACAGCTGTGAAATTTTTGCACTGTTTGTGAGAGAGGGTCCATATCTTGCTCAGGTGTGGAACTGGATTTCAGTCCTCCTATTTTTCTCTCCCATCAGTGCTGGGATGAGAGGTGTGCACCACTATGCACAGCTTCTTCTGTTCAGATAAGGTCTCACAGAATTCTGATTGGGTTAGCCTGAAAACGCAATTTTCACTCTCTCAGCCTCCCGAAAAACTAAGCCTATACGTGCATATCACTATTCTTAGCTTATTGAAGCCCTAGATTTAATCACCAATACAAAAATTGAAAATGAAAATAAATTTAAATGGAAAGGCAGTATGGTAAGAGCAGGGAAAAGGGATGAATCAATGATCCTGGGCAGCTCCTCAAGTCCAATCAGGAAGCTTTATTTACTGACATTGGGAATAAAATGAAACTGTGTAACAAGACAGGCTTGCCTGCTTTTCCTTAGCAACAAGACAGCCTTGCCTGTCTTTCTGCATTTATGCCAGAGCCAAAGGGCTCAGTAGACAATGAATAAGGAAGAAGTTAGAGCTCTTTTTGTAAGATGAAAAAGAACAGTCTGGAAACCAACAAAGCATCTGGAGCCTTAGACTCTTAAGGCTTTCAGAAACTACTATTCTAAAGAAACCAAATGTTCAGAGAGAAAGCTCTGAGGTGTGTAGATTCCATTATTCAACACCCAGACTTCCCAATGACACAATTCTTCCTGCCAACAATAGTCCTTCAGAGTGATTCTCAGGGGTAAACACACTGTCCTCTGCTACCCACCAGACATTAGCCCACATCATGAGAGCATCAGGAGGTGCTCAGCCCTGTAGCAATCCAAGGAAGACTCTCAGAGGACCACACCTAATCTCGTGATGTACTCAGGCCTCCTAAAATCCAACAGCTGCCAGAAGGTGTCCTCAACCCTTCAAAAAGTTCAAGCTGTGATGCCCAGCTCTACAGCCCAAACTCCGGACCCAGTGTTAGCCCTGTTGAGTGACATGCAAGACAAGTAGGGCTCTCTGATAAATTTCTTAAAATCATCAGGCTCCGTGCCAGCATCCAGTTTCTTGTCCTCTGGTGACAGAGCCTTGTGGTGATTCAAGACAGAAGCAGCCATGACCTCAACTCCATCTGCCATGGGCAGTTCAGCAAGCGTTTTTCTTTTGCTCCCTCAGGGGTTGGCTTTAATTTTTGGATAATCTCACCATTACTGTCTCCTAATATCACTGCCCTTAAGGGGCGACCCCCTACCCAACCAAAAAGTCAAACAATGTAGAGGTGTTTTCTTTGGACAAACCAGCCTATCCATGATCTCATTTCCAGGGCATCACCTTCCCTCAGAAGCCTTGGAAAGGGCATCTTCTCCCTTCGGCAGCAGGCCTCTAATTCCTCCCAAACCTGCTGACCACAGCAGCCTCTAGCATGCTGGACACTCCATGTCCAAGTTGAGAGAGCTGCTTTCCCCAAGTTCTTTGGCTGAGGAGATGCTAGGCAGTTTCTTGTACCATCAGGTGGCCCATATTGAGGACTCTGCAAAGCCGTCCAGCAAGATTTCACCTACCAGCCTGCCCAGTGTGCAATCCTGGTGTTTGCTTGGTCTCTGGCTTCCCTAGATCTGTCGTGTTAGTAAACCCACAGATCCCCCTGCCAGTACCACCACTGAATTGCCCACCAAGAGCACCGAGTGCTCCTGGTCTGTCTACTTTGGTCTTTGGGATTTTACCCATCACCAGAATGGGGCCCTCTGGTGCAACCAGTTATAGGGGGATATTTCTGTGTAGCAAGCAAGTCTAGCTCTTCGTTTGGAAGCCAGCAGACTACTAGTGTAGGCTCATCACCTCTCCCCTGACAACCTGGACAGCACTGTCCCTCCCACCTCCATTGCCCACCCTGTGTTTAGGGGCCCCCTGAGCTCAGCTTCTGCTCCCTGAACCTGCCCATGTATTCTGGAAAGAGCCCAGAGAAGCCTTTGGTATCTGTTGTGCCCCAGAAGTCAGGCCACAGTGAGGCTTCTGTTGCCCACAGCCTTGCTCCTAGCACAATCACCAACAGATCAGTGTTCCCAGGATCCAACGCAAACCTCTGACTTGGGTCAAAAAAGAGGCTGTGCTTGTGCCGCTCATAGTTACCGGTCAGCAGTCCTTGCACAGGGGAATCTGCTAAGGCCACCCCAGTAGCTGCAGGGACTCTGACATCAAGACAGGGGCAGGTACAACCATGCAGGCTGACTTTGTAGTAGCTCCTCTTCCATGTGCATGGCCTTTGAAGCAGAACATGGCAATGCAAAAGATCACACACACTAGGAGAATCTGATAAACAATAGTCCTGTGCTCAGAGACCTGACAGAGGTAAGAAAGAAAGAGAGAGACAGAGACACAGAGAGAGAGACAGAAAGGAGCTAGCTCTGCATTGTACCTGTTTCAATATCACTGCTGAGAAATGCATATTTTCACCAAGAAATAAAGTGGAAAACTTCTAACTCTAACTCTGCTGGAGTAGCTGGGATCAATCTAGACTTCTACCATAAACAATAACAAAAGTGGAAACTATGTGAAAAACAAACATATGTATGTAAATGTAGGCATATAAATGTGTAGCCATACATATGTATATTCACATATACAATGTGAATATGTAATATATGTATAATATATAGTGTATATATGTATAATGTACAGGGAGGAAAAAAGAAATACATAGTATTTGAAGGAGTAATGACCAAACCTTCCCAGTTTTGATTGAAAGCATGAACTCTTCTATGCAGGCACCTAGCAGCTCAAAACAGTCAATTAGCATAATTACACAGGTCCACACTAAGACACATTCTAAACAGTCAAACACAGAAAACCTCCCAAAGTACAGAGGCACAAATCACACACAAGTGATCTTCAAAGAAACTAGATTAACTATTAGACAGCAAAGGCAACAAATTTAAAGTGCTAAAGGACATACCTAAAATCAAGCTTTCTAACCTTTCTACTTCCTCCAATGTGAGAGATGAGCTAAGTACCTACCCATGGCTTAGGCCTATAATTCTAATTACTTGGGAAGGTGAATTGTGAGGATTGTGGCTCAAAGCCAGTCTGGACCTCTAGGAGCAAGTTGTAGGATAGTGTCCTTGAGAAGGACGGAGGCCTTTGTGCCGTATTTTTGCTGGAATAAGGCACAGTACAAGTTGGCCATCAAGAATGGATGCTATAAGTTAGTGTCTCCTCAGAAGCAATTTATAAGATGCAGTAGTCCTCTAGAAGGTCAGAGCACCTTGACTACTGTCCTAGTGGTTTCAGAAATGCCATGATAATGACCATGGCAAACTCAAACCCACCTGGAGTCCTTAGCAACAGTCTTTGAGGCCTAAGAGCTAGAGTGTCAATGCTGGCAGGCATTGTTACCTCACTGTCCCAGATTCTGATTGGTCCATTTCCTCCATGATGTCACTATGCCCGGTTGTGATTGTTCCATTGTGAGAGGTTATACAGGGTATATAGGAAGCCACTGTGTTTCAACTTATGTCAGTTAACAGGGCTGGGAGCTCTTGCTTGGTGACCCACTGGACTGACTCAAAGGTAAATTGATGATTATTTTGGTCACAGGGATGGTTTGTCGTTTGGATTTTGGTATTTCTTTTTACTTTTTCTGGGTTTTCCATTATTTTATTTAGATAATTTCAGGAAGACTTACTGGCTGCCACCGTACCAGCTCCTTGAAGGAGATATCAAACAATACCAGATGAAAGAGCTCATTGACCATGGTACCTATGGACAAGTGCATCTGGCCAATCTGCACCTCACAGATATGGCGATGGCAGTACTGAGGTTTTGATTCAGAGGCTGGTGCTGGGCAAGCAAGTGCGCTACTCCTTGACCCTGGCCTCCAGTCCTTACTCTTCATTTTACTTTAGATGAGCTCTTATTGTATTATTTTGCTTGAGTTATCATCAGACTGTGATTGTAATGTATTTTCCTGCTGGAAAGCTGGCACCTACCTTAGATGGTTCAAACCTTTTTTGCCTTTTTATATTTTTTGTTAATATTTTTCTTATTGTTATAAAGATGGTGCACAGAGGGAGTACATTTATATGTCATTTTAACATTCAAAACTTTATTTAAAACAGTGAACATGCATAAAATCACTAAAATTTATCTCTAGAAAAAATGACGATCAGAATAAATGTTTTTGGAGGCTGGGTCAGTGGCATTTGGTGTTGTTCTCACTTCAGCTCTAGACATTGCTACATAGTTCCAAGACTGCATGGCCTAAAAAAAAAAGGAAAAGTAAAAAATGATCCTTTAGGGCACAGCTGTGGAAGATTTGAAATACTCTTGTACATTTTATTGACCATTTGTACACTTCTGTGTTGATGGAAAGTGATATAGCATTATGGAAGAATTTGAAACCATAACATAGCTACCATAACATAGCATTACCACTTGACCCAGGAATTCCATTGCTCATTGCATACCCAAAATAACTGAAAACAAAAGCTAGTAGTTTATATGCCAATTATAACATCAACAATGTTCACTATAGTCAAGAGTTGGAAACACCTGGAGTGTTTATCAGATGAATAGGTTTATGAAATGTGAGGTATGCATAAACGGATTATGACTTATCCACAAAAAGGCTTCAATTAATATATGCCTGTCACAGATGGACACAAAAAATAATCTACTATTTATTTGAAATATATTGACTAAACCATTTCATAAGAGAAAATGGAAGATTAAAAATTTCTGGGGCAGGTCATTGGGGTGATCATTGCTCAATGATTGTGTGGATTCCATCAGTATCAAAAAGAAAGTTCACAAATAGAAATCATTGTTACAAATCAGTGCGGATATAATTAATGTCACTGAATTTTATACCTTCATAGCAAACATGAGGCCCTGCGTTCAACCCCCAGCACATCCAAATAAAAGCTAAATCTTCATCTGTTACCTATCTAATGTGGTAGGTGCTGTTCTACTGATTTGACTGTATTCCTCAAAGGAACTCTGGTATTTATTCATGCTTTTACACATAATCAATTATTTGAATATTGACATTAAGTTTTAAAGGAAACCTTTAGTAAAATGAGGGCAGTGCCTACAGTTCTAAATCAAGACACTAAAGTAGGAAGATCCCTAGGGATACTGTCAAGGCTGTATAGAGAGGTTATGTCTAAATCCCCATGCTAGCTGCTGAAACTGGAGGGATAATTGTTTGTAAGCAATTACAAGTGAGATATAAGTGAGAGTTAAGTTTCTGATCACATTAGATTTTAGTCACATCATCTTGGATTTAATATTTACATGAAATTTTAAAAATTTCCTTTTGTATGTCATATTGAAACTTTGTACAATGTTCTTGTTTTCTACATTTAAAAAGAAACATAGTTTTTCTTTGTATCATATTAAACATGACTTTTTTTCTGTATTACAATTAAATTATATATTTTTGAAAGTTTTTATGTTTGTTTTTCTGCATGTGGGAAATGGCCACTGTCTCAACAACTCAGTTGAGACAGAGCTGCTCAGTTCTTCCAATTGAGCCATAGCTCAACTTCCAGCTTCTTTCTTTTTGAAGTCTCATGAAAAGCCCAGCACAACTAAGGAGGCTGAAATCTGAGGATCTTTGTTTGAAGTCAGTCTTAGCAGCAAAGTCCGAGATTCTTATTTCCAATTAATCACCAAAATTTGGAGGTTGTAGAACTCTAGCCTAGGGCAAGTTCAAGCCCTTGCACTGGTAATTACACACACAAGTCTCATGGACTTTCTTGCTTTGACTGGCTTTGAACTGCAGCCCTTCGAATTCAGCCTGCTGGGTAGCTATTATTTACGGACATGAGAAAACAGCCTGTGACTTATTTTAATAATATTTTTAATCAGCTCTTTCTTGTCTTCAACTTCAATGCTTTTTTATTTTGCTCAGTAGACCTGATCTCTGGGCCATATTGCTGTTTCTTAGCTATTTTTATGATGGGTAGGAGTGAACTCTGGGCCTGGGTGCTGTCTTTGTGCTTTTCAGATTAAGGCAAATGGCCACAGTGCCACTTCAGGTTTTCTGGTGGTTAATTGGACATAAGAGTCTCATGAACTTTCCTGCCCAAGCTGGCTTTGAACCATGATCTTCATATCTCAGCCTCCTGAGTAGCTAGGATTGCAGGCAATAGCCACCAGCGCCCTTCGGTTTCCTAGCTTTTTTGACTCAAGTAAGTTTTACAACTTCAACCACAGCACCATTTCTAGCGTTTGCCTGGCTTATTAGACTTAAGATTCTAATGTAGGGGTTGGGAAGGTGGCTCAGTGATAGAGCGCTTGCCTTGCATGCCTTAGGCCCTGGGTTCGATTCCTCAGCACCACATAAGCAAAAAGAAAAAAGCCGGAAGTAGTGCTGTGGCTCAATTGGTAGAGCGCTAGCCTGGAGCTGAAGAGCTGAGGGGCAACGCCCAGGCCCAGATTTCAGGCCCCACGACTGGACCAAAAAAAACAAAAAACAAAAAGATTAAAAAGATTCTACTGTACTTTTCTGTGTAGTCTGGCTTCTAACCATGATCCTCAGATTTCAGCTTTCTGAGGTGCTCCAATTATACACATGAACCACAAACCCATTGCTCATTTAAAAACATTAATATGTTCATTTTCCACGTTTTCTTTTTAAAATTTTCTTATGTTTCCATATGTGCAATTCCTGGGGCTACAAATCAGGGCCTGGTTACAATGCCAGAGCTTTTTCTTCAAGACTAGTGGCTTATTACATGAGCTAAAGTATACCTTGTGGCTATAATTATTTTGTCCTGGTGCTTGAATGAAGGCCCTGGGTGCTATCCTAGAAAGTGATTGCCAAGTTTGCCACTTGAGTCACAGCTCAACTCCAGGATTTATTTTTTGGAAATTCTTGGTAGTTAATAGGACTTAACTGTTTTATGCAAAGCCAAGCATGAATCAGTTGGCTGAAATCTGAGGATCATGGTTCAAAGCCAACCAGGGCAGGAAAGCTGATGAGGTTTTTAGGTCCAATTAATCACTGAAAACCTGGGAGTGGAGGAATTTTATCCTTAAACAAAACAGCACAACATTAAGCCACAGGATGGCACATTGATGCCTCATGGACTTCCTTGTATGGGTTAGCTTTGAACCAGGGTCCTCAGATTTCAGCCTCTCTTCATCCGCTCTGCGTTGTAAATTTTATTGGTCTTGTGGCTTGACCTCTGACTCTTGGGATTAAATTTTAGCTTTTATACTCAAGGCTGGTGCTTTTCCACCTCAGCCACAGTTCAAGGCTTTGTGGTGTGTAGCTGGAGATGAGTCTCAAGCATGTTCCTGCCCAGGCTGCCTTGACACTACAATTCTCAGATGTCAGCTTCTGTGTAGTAAGGATTGAACACATGACCAGCAACATTTGGGTCATTTTTAAAACTTTAATATAGGCTTGCTTAAACCTTTTCTTATTTCTTACCTTTTGCTTGTCCTGGGAGTAGAAACTGAAGCTCAGATGCTGTCTCAGGGCATACATGGGACTAACCATAAAATGTGTCTTTTAGGGGGAGGTTAATTGAAGAGAAGAGAATCATGTAGAGCTAGACCAGATTCAGGAGGCTGAAAATTGAGGTAAGTCCATGATATTCTTTTCTCCAATTAACAACTAAAAAACTGACAGTAGAAGATCATTGATCAAAACTGCAAATTCAAGCACCAGGAGTGGCACACACACACACACACACACACACACACACACACACACACACACACACACACAGAATTCTTATGAACTTGTATACTTGAGCTTTAAACAGTATCCTTAAATTTCTGCCTGAGTACCTAGAATTACAGATGTGAGCCACCAATTATTGGCTCATTGAAACCTCTGTTATTGGCTCTTTCTTCTCTTCTTCTACCCTGATTTCCACTTATCTCATTCCTGTTGGTCCTGGTCTCGAACTCATGCAAGGCCTGGCCTGATTCAGGAGGCTGAAATCTGGCCATCATGGTTTGAAAGTGGCCTGAGCAGAAATGTCGATGAAACTCTTACCTTCAGTCAACAAAAACCTATCCCCAGTGTGGCCACCACACACAAAACAGTCTCCTGGAATTTCTTGATTAGGTTTTCCTTTACACTGGATCACATAATTTAGCCTCCTGCATTTCTAGAGTTACAGACATGAGACAATAGTCCTAGGTTCTCTACTTCCAACCATTTAGTTTTCTTATTGTGATCCTGAGGCTGGATCTCAAAAACAGGGCACTGTTTCATAGGTTTTTCACTCAAGGATGGTGCTTTCCAACTACAGCCACATCTTAATTTCTGACTTTTTGCTAGTTAGTTGAAGACTTATGCACTTCCCTGCCCAGGCTGGCTATGAAAAACAACCTTCAGATTTCAGCCTTGTGAGTCAATAGGATTACACATATTGACCAAAAACTCATGCAAATGGCTCATTTTGAAACTTTAATTGGACTTTCTCATACCTTTTTTTTAAAAATTCTTTTTCATAGTCTTCGGGCTTGAACTCAGGGCTTCGGCACTGTCCCTGTTACAACTAAAGGTGAGAACTCTATTAGTTCAGCCAGAGTGCCACTTCCAGCCTTTCGTATTTATGAGGTACTGAGGAATTCAAACATGCTAGGAAAGCACTCTATCACTAAGCCACATTCCTAGCCATTCTTACGCCTTTTAATTTTTATTTTTATTTCCATTTTTATGCTGGTCCTGGGTCTACAAATTAACGAAGGTAGTCACGGAGGATTTAATTCAAGACTAGCACACTAAAACATGAGCCACAGTACAACGTGTGGTTATTTTTTGTTTTGTTTTAAGTAGCTACTTAGAGTTGAGTCCATGAATTCTCCTACCTGAGCTGGCTTTCAACTATGATCCTCAGATTTGAGCCTCCTGAGTAGCTACTATCACAGCTGTGTGCCACCATTGCTTGGCTCATTTTGAACTCTGAAATTGGCTTTCTTCTCCAACCCTTTTCTACATTTATTTATTTTATTCTTTGTGTGTGTGTTGGTACTGAGCTTAATATCAAGGTCTGGATGCTGTCCCAGAAATTATTTTCTTATTTCTGCCATTGGAGATACAGCTCAATCACCAGGTTTTATTTTTCTTCTTTTTGGTGGTTAATTGGAGATAAGAGTCTCATGTAAAGTGTGGCAAGACTCAGGAGGCTGAAATCAGAGGATTGCAGATTGAAGCCACCCTGGGCAGGAAAGTCCATGAGACACTTTTCACCAACTAACTACCAAGAAACTGGGAGTGGTAGAACTCCTACAAAAATTCAAGCCCTATGTTGGCACACACACAGAAAAAAAGTTCGGTGGACTTTCCTGTTTGGTCTAGTCTTTAAATGGTATCTTCAGACTTCAGCCTCCTGAATAGCTAAAAATATAAGAATGAACCACCAGCCCCAGACTTATTTTTAAATCTCAAATAGTCATTTCTTCTCTTCTTTCAGCTTTCTTTTTGGTCGACTTTGAGCTGAATTATGGACGTGTTTCCCAGGTTTTTCACTAAATTTCAGTACTTTACAACTACTATCACACCTTCATTTACAGTGTTTTCTGGGTAGTCGGAGATAATTTCAATAACTTTCCTGCCCAGGCTGGCTTTGAGTTGTGATTCTCATATTCCAACTACGTGAGTTGCTAGGAATATATAAATAAACCAAAAATGCCTAGTGCTATTTGAAACAATAACTTTCTCTTTTTCCATCTTTCACCATTTGTACTCCTTTTTTATATCTTTTTGCAAGTGTCTGTGTTGGGGTCTCAGCACCAGGGCCTGTGTGCTGTCCCAGAGCTTTCTGTTTAAGACTAGTACTTTACCACATGTGCCAAAGCACAGCTAGTGGAATATTTTAGTGACAAATGAAACAGGAGTCTCATGGATTCTCCTACTTGGGCTGGCCTTCAACCATGATCCTCAGATTTCATCCCCTTGAGTAGCCAATAGCACATCTGTGAGCTACCAATGCTTGATTTATTTAAACCTCTGTCATTGTCTCTTCCTTCTGTACGTCTAACCTCCTTTTCTTTAATTCTTCTGTGATTTCCTGGGGTTTGAAGTCAGGGCTTTCTTGCTATCCCAAAAGGTGATTGCCCAGTTCTGCCACATGAGCCACAACTCAATTCCCAGGTTTTCTTTTCTGTTTGATAATTATTTGGAGATGAGTCTGAGGCAAAACATAGCATGAATCAAGCCAGCCTGGGAAGGAAAATCCATGAGACTAAGACCTCCATTTAACCACTAAAAAGCTGGGAGTGGTAGAGCTCTATTCTTGAACAAACCAGCACAAGTTCAAAGATGGCACACACAAGGTTCAGGATGGCATGCAGATGCACACACGCACAAACAGAAAGTCAAATTGATTTTCTTGCTTGTGTTAGCTTTGAAAAGATTTCAGTCTCTTTTCTTACACTCTCCTTTGTATTGATTGTTTTTTCACTCCTGTAATTTTTTTAAATTGTGAAAATACTGTACAGAGGGGTTACAATTACATGAGCAAGATAATGAGTATATTTCTTATCAAGCATTGTAGCCTCCTCTTTTGTTGCCCCTTCCCATCCCATCCTCCCCTCATCCCCCACCCAACCCTCCTAGCCCCACCCACCAAAGTTGTAAAGTTCGTTTTCCACATAACGATTTGTACGTCTCATTATTGCTATGGGTCCACCTCTATCCCTATTTAAACGATATGTTTTTTCCCTACACATCCACAAATTATAAGAACATCAAATACAGCAAAAGCAGGGGTTATACCGTGGGGGAGGGACATAGAAAGCAACAAAGAGATAATCTTATAAATGTGTTAGTAACCAATCGCATGAAAGAAAAAAAAAAAACATTTGAATACATGTCTTAGGGTTCATTTCACTAACATCAACTTATCTGAACATTTCTGCTTGACTCAGACATATACTAGCTATTGCAAATAAGTGAAACCATGGGACCTATGTTTTTTTGGGCCTGATTTACTTCACTTAATATAATTTTTTCCAAGGCTTTCCATTTTCTAACAAATGGGGCAATGTCATTCTTTCTGGTGGGGGCATAAAATTCCACTGTGTATATATACCACATTTCATAGATATATCCATCTACTGAGGGGCATCTGGGTTGGAAAGATCACCATCGAGAAAATGGCAATACTTCCCAAGGCTATCTACAAATTTAATGCGTTACCTATCAATATTCCAACCTCATTTTTCAAGGAAATAGAAGAGACAACCCAAAAATTCATATGGAACAATAGAAGACCACGAATAACAAAAAACGATGTTCAACAGAAAGAACACTGCTGGAGGAATATCAATACCAAATTTCAAACTCTAATACAAAGCCATAGGAATCAAAACAGCTTGGTACTGGCACAAGAACAGACCTCAGGACCAATGGAATAAAATTGAAAACCCAGAAATGAACCTACAGACCTATAGCCATCTATTCTTCGATAAGGGAGCTAAAAAAAATAGAATGAAAGAAAGACAGCCTCTTCAGTAAATGGTGCTGGCAAAATTAGTTAACTACTTGTAGAAAACTAAAGCTAGATCCTTATTTATCAGCCTGCACCAGAATCAACTCCAAATGGATCAAACACCTCGGAGTCAAAGCAGACACTCTGAAAACTTTACAAGATGGAATAGGATAAACCATAGGTCTCAGACCGAATTTTTCTTAATTGATTGTTTTTATTTGCAATTTTTAGTGGTCCTGCAGCTTGAACTCTTGCTCTGGGGACTGTTTCCTCGTTTTTTCACTAAAGGCTGATGCATTTCCACTCCAGCCACAGCTCAAGGCTTTGTTCTAGGTAGCTGAAATAAGAGTCTCAAGCATGTTCCTGCCCAGGCTGATTTGATACCACAAACCTCAGATGTCAGTCTCTTGTGTAGTGAAGATTTTACACAGGCCAACAACACTTGTGTCATTTTAAAACTACCTTCTTTTGTTTACTTTTTATTTTTTGCATGTGTGTGCTGTTCCTGGGTCTACTCATTTTGACTCATATTCTCCCCCAGGAGTTTTTATTCAAGACTATCCTCTATTACATGACACACACCATAACATTTTGGCGTTTTGGGGGGGGGGGGATTGATTAATTACAGACAAGATTTTCATGGGCTCTTCTGCCTGGGCTGGTCATCAACCATCATCCTCAGATTTCAGCCTCTTGAAAATCTAGTATGTATGAGCCACCAATGCTTGATTAATTTAATGCTTTGTCACTTGCTTTTCCTTGGTTAAATCTATTCTTCTTTACTTTATTTCTTCTGTGTGTTTTCTGGAGCTTGAACTCAGGATTTGGGGACAGTCCTAGAAAATATTTCCCCAGTTCTGCCACTTAAGCCATAGCTCAATACCCAGTTGAGTCAGGTGGCTGAAAACAGAGGACCAGGTTCCAAAGCCAGCCTGGGAAGGAAAGTCCATGACATTCTTATCTCCATTTCACCACCCAAAAGCTGGGAATGTGAGGGCACTAGGAAAAGGATGGTACACAAACACATACATCAAACATACAAACACACACATCCATGCACCCATACACACACATACACACAAAGTGTCCTGGACTTTGCTTCTTGGTCTGGCCTTGAAACTTGATCCTCAGGTTTCTGTCTCCTGAGTAGGACTACAGCCATGATCAACAACACCAGGTTTATGTTTAAATTTACAATTGGCCTTTCTTCTCTCCTCCTACACTTTTTTAGCACTAGGAATTGACCTCTGGGTCATCCTTTTGTTTTTTAGCTTTTGCACCAAATACAGTGCTTTACACCTACAATCATATCTACACTGGGTAGTTGGGCTAAGAGTTTCATGTACTTTTCTGACCAATCTAGGTGTAAACCTTGAATAACTAGGAATACACATATGAACCAAAACCCATGCTCATTTTGAAACTTTAGTTTTCTCTTTTCCCATTTTTTTAGTTTGTGCTTTTTTGTTTTTTTGAAACATGTGTCTAGGAATTCAACTTAGGGCTTAGGTGATGTTCTAAGCTTTCTGGTTAAGATTAACACTCAACTACATGAGCCAAAGTACAGCTTGTAGCTTATTTTTGGTGGAAATTTGAAATATGAGTCTCATGGTCTCTCCTGCCTGAGCTGGCCATGAACCAAGATCCTTATATTTCAACTTGATGAGTACCTTGTATGTGTGAGCAACCAATGTTTGATTCATTTCAACTGCTCTCACTGACTCCTTTTGTACTTCTATCCTCCTTTTATTTCTTTCTTTGTCCTGGGGCTTGAACTCAGGGCCTCAGTGTGGTCCCAGAAATGTTTTCCCAGTTCTGCCAGTTGAATCACAGCTCAACTCTAGGTTTATTTCGTGGTTAATTAGAAATGAATATCATGCAGAGCCAGACCAAACTGATGAGGCTGAAATCTGAGGATCAAAGTTTGTACCAGTCTGGGCAGGAAAGTCCATGATATCTTCCAATTATAACCACTAAAAGTTGAGATTAATAGAGCCTTGACCAAATCAGTACAAGTTCAAGCAACAGGACTCACACACAACATACATACATACATACATATAGACACAAACAAACACACACACACAGACACATACACACACACAAATTTTATAGACTTTTCTACTTGGCCTGGCCTTTAAACAGCAACCTCAGATATTAGCCTCCTTGTAACTAGAATTACAATTTTGAGACACCAATGATTATCTGATTGGCTCACTGAAGCTTCGGTTATTGGTTGTTTCTTCTCTTCTACCCTTCTTTACATTTATTTGATTCTTTTTGTGTGTGCTGGTCCTGTAGCTAGAACTCATATAAGGCCTGTCTGATTCAGGAAGCTGAAATCTGACCATCATGGTTCAAAGCCAGCCTGAGTAGGAAAGTCTAAGATCCTTACCAACAGTTAACTGCCCAAAATCTGGGAGTAGTACAGTTCTAGACCCAGGATGGTCACAACCAACTGTCTTCTGGACATTCCTGCTAGGGTTGGTTTTTACACTAGATCCCCATATTTCTGCCTCCTGAGATTCTAGAATTATAGTCATGAGTCACCAGCCCCAGGTTCTCTTCTTACAACCATTGTTTGTGATCCTTAGGCTGGATCTCTGATCCAGGACACAGCTTTCTCACTCGAAGCATGTGCTTTACAACTCCTATAACAGCTTCACTTCTGTTTTCTTGTTTGTTTTGCTGGTGATTTGATGATAAGAGACCATAGCCTTCAGATTCCATCTATCTTAGTATTTAGGATTACACACAAAACCCAAAAACTTATGACTCATTTTCAATATTTAATTGGATTTTCTTACAATTTTTTTTATTTCTATTTTTAATTTCCATATATATGCTGGCCTTGGGGCTATAAATAAGAGCCTAGGTATTGTCCCAGAATATATATATATATATATATTTTTTTTTTGGGTACGGTCGTGGGGCCTGAACTCTGGGCGTTGGCACTGTCCCTCAGCTCTTCAGCTCAGGGCTAGTGCTCTACCACTTGAGCCACAGCGCCATTTCCGGCTTTTTTTTCTTTTTGCTTATCCGGTGCTGAGGAATCGAACCCAGAGCCTTATGCATGCAAGGCAAGTGCTCTACCACTGAGCCACCTTCCCAGTCCCAGTCCCAGTACATTTTTAAGACTAGCACTCTAATATGTGAGCCATAGCACAATTTGTGGCTTTTATTTTTACTCTAGTTGGCTAATTAGAGATGACTTCATAGACTCTCATGCCTGGGATGGCTTTAAACTCTGATCCTCAGATATGAGACTCCTGAGTAACTAAAATAACAAGTGTGAGCTACCTAGGTTTTGTTCATTTTAACCTCTGAAATTGGCTTTCCCTTTTCTTCTTCCACCTTTCTTTTCATTTATTTATTTTATTGTTGTTCTGTGTGCTGGTCCTGGAGCTTGATCTAAATATGTGGGTGCTGTCGCAGAAATGATTGTTTCATTTCTGCCATTGGAGCCACAGCTCAAACTCCAGCTGTTTTTTTTCCTTCTTCTTTTTGGTGCTTCATTGGAGATTAGAGTCTTGTGCAAAGCACAGAATAACTCAGGAAGTTGAAATCTGAGGATCACAGTTTGAAGCCAGCCTGCACAGGAAATTACATGAGACTTTTTATCTCTGATTTGCTGGTAAGGATCCCACCTATAAGCTGAGAGTGATAGAACTCCAGCCTTAAATAAAGTAGAACAAATTCAACCCCCATGACTGGCACATGCAGGAAAAATCCCCCACGGACTTTCTTGCTTGGGCTTGCCTTAAAATGGTATATTTTTTCTTTAGCCTCCTACGTAGCTAATACAACAGTGCGTGATTAAGTTAACACTCTGTCACTGGTTATTCCTTCTCATCTTTCACAATCCTTTATTTCTGTTTTGCTGGACCTGAGGGTTCAACTTGGGGCTTCAGTGCTGTTCGTCTTTTTATGTCTTCCATATAAATGTTTTCAGGTTTGTTGTTGTAATGTTTCATTTGTTTATGCTGCTTTTTCTATCCTACATAAGTAAATTTTTATATCTTAAAAAGTAACTTTTACCTGACTACTGGTGGCTCATGCCTATAATAGTACTCAGGAGGCTGAAATCAAGGATCACAGATTGATGACATAGGTAGAAAACTCTGTGAAATACTTTTTTTAATTTTTTTATTGTGAAAATACTGTACAGAGGGGTTACAATTAGATGGACAAGATAATGAGTACATTTCTTATCAAGCATTGTAGCCTCCTCCTTTGTTTCCCCTTCCCATCACTTCCCAACCTCCCTCTGTCCCCCCACCGAATCCTCCCCCCCGCAACAAACTTGTCAAGTTCATTTTCGACATGACAACTTGTACTTCTCATTGTTGCAACGGGTCCACCTGTATCCTTATTTAAACGACTTGTTTTTCCCCTTCCCCTCCACAAATTATACTGACTTCAAATACACTGAAAGCAGGGGTTATACTGTAGGGGAGACACATACAAAGCAACAAAGAAATAACCTTATAAATGCGTTAGAAACAAATGCATGAATGAAAAAAAAAACATTTGGATACATATCTTAGGGTTCATTTTCTTAACATCACCTTCTCTGAACTTTTCTGCTTGACTCATACATATACTAGATATTGCAAATAATGGAAACCATGGGACATATGTTTCTTTGGGCTTGGCTTACTTCACTTAATATAATTTTTTCCAAGTCTTTCCATTTGTAATAAATGGGGCAATGTCATTCTTTCTGATGGAGGCATAGAATCTCCTCCAACTCTTCAATGAAATTGAAAGTTCACTATCGAACACATTCTATGAAGCCATCATAACCCTCATCCCAAAACCAGCCAGGGACTCATCAAACAAAGAGAACTATAGACCCATTTCTTTGATGAACATTGATGAAAAATTTCTCAACAAAATTTTGTCCAATCGACATCAACAATTCATCCAAAAAATCATACACCAAGATGAAACAGTATTCATTTCAGGGATGCAAAGCTGGTTCAATATACGCAAATCAATTAATATTATTCATCACATCAACAATAGCAAGGATAAGAACCACATGGTTATCTCAGATGCAGAAACAGCATTCAACAAGATCCAACACCCCTTTATGATGAAGGTTTTTGGAAAATTAAGAATACATGGAACATTCCACAATACAATAAATGCTGTATATGACAAACTTAAAGCCAGCATTATACTTAATGGTGAAAAGCTAAAGTTATTTCCTGTTAACTCAGGAACAAGACAAGACTATCCACTCTCCCTACTTGTCTTCAGTCTAGTATTAGAATGCCTAGCTACAGCAATAAGACAAGATGCAGACATAAAGGGGATCCAAATAGGGAAAGAAGAAATAAAACTCTCCCTCTTTGCAGATGACATGATCTTGTATTTAAAGAATCCCATAGACTCCACTCCCAAATTACTCAAGCTGATGCAAAACTTGGCAAAGTAGCAGAGTATAAAATTAACCCCCCAAAATCAACGGCTTTTCTGTATGCCAACAATGAGAAAAGTTTGGCTAAAATTAGGAAAGCAAATACATTTGTAACAGCCCCACAAAAAAAAAAAAATACCTCGGAATTAACTTAACTAAAGAAATGAAGGACCTCTATGATGAAAACTTCAAAAACTTGAAAAAGGAAATCAAAACAGAACTTAGAAAATGGCAAAAACTCCCATGCTCCTGGATTGGAAAGATTAATATCATGAAAACGGCAATACTTCCCAAGGCAATCAAAAATTCAATGCAATACCTATCAAAATTCCAACCTCCTTCTTCAAGGAAATAGAAGAGACAACCCAAAAATTCATATGGAATAATGAAAGACCCCAAATAGCAAAAATGCTCATCAACAGAAAGAACACTGGTGGAGGAATAACAATACCAAATTTCAAACTCTACTATAAAGCCATAGGAATCAAAACAGCTTGGTACTGGCACAAGAACAGACCTCAGGACCAATGGAATACAATTAAAAACCCAGAAATGAACCTACAGACCTATAGTCATCTATTCTTCGATAAGGGAGCTAAAAAAAATAGAATGGAAGAAAGACAGCTTCTTCAGTAAATGGTGCTGGCAAAATTGGTAATTGTAGAAAACTAAAGCTAGATCCTTATATATCACCCTGCATCAGAATCAACTACAAATGGATCAAAGACCTCGGAGTCAAAGCAGACACTCTGAAAACTTTACAAGATGGAATAGGAGAAACACTAGGTCTCCTTGGCGCAGGTCGAAATTTTCTTAATAGAGACCCGGAAACACAACAAATCAAAGAAAAGTTGGACAAATGGGATTGCATGAAGTTGCAGAGCTTCTGCATGGCAAAGGACATAGTGAGCAAGATCAATAGAAAGCCCACGGATTGGGAGAAATCTTCACTAGCCATACAATGGACAAGGGTCTCATATCTAAAATATACTTGGAACTCAAAAAATTACAGTCCCCAACAAGAAATCCTCAAAGAAGCAACTGCCCAATAATTAAGTGGGCTAAAGACTTAAAGAGAAACTTCTCTGAAGAAGAAAGAAGGAGGGCCAATAGACACATGAAGAAATGCTCAACCTCCCTAGCCATAAAAGAAATGCAAATCCAAACAACATTGAGATAACACCTCACCCCCGTTAGAATGGCAAAAATCAAGAACTCTAGCAACAACCGATGCTGGAGGAGATGTGGACAGAAGGGAACCTTACTTCATTGTTGGTGGGAGTGTAAACTTGTTCAACCACTTTGGAAAGTAGTAGGGAGGTTCCTCAAAAGACTCCACATAGAGCTCCCCTATGACCCAGCAATCCCACATTTGGGCATTTACCCAAATGTTTACAAACAAGACCACACTAAAGCTACCATCACAACTATGTTTATTGCAGCATTATTTACTATAGCTAAGATATGGAACCAACCCAGATGTCCCTCAGTAGATGAATGGATCACGAAAATGTGGTATATATACACAATGGAATTCTATGCCTCCATCAGAAAGTCTGTGAAATTCTTATCTCTACTACACTATCAAATATACTAGAAGTGTTCTATGAATCAAGTAGTAAAGTGCTAGCCTTGAGCAAAAGAATTCAAAGCCCAGGCTGTTGGCTCAACCCCCTGACTGGCACAAAACCAAATGTTTCATTAGCTTATATTATACTAGGATTTCTGGTGTGAGACACCAGTCCTGGTTTTCCGAACCAACTTTCATAGCAGCTGCCACTTTTGATCTTTTCCCTAGTAGCTTTTATGATTGTTTTTTCCCATGCCTTATATTTACATTCCACTAATGGCATTATTTTGTTGGTTGGAGGGACATTTCAAGAATTCAATGACATAACAAAAAGGCATGTCTTGAATTTATTTTATTTTAAATAGGAAAAGGAAAAAATAGGCTGAGTCTGAGCCCAGCAGAGAGTGAATGATGGTTTGATTGCAGAGCTGTTAAATGTATTCCAGGACGTGGGAGCCTACCAATTTAGGTGCTTAAGTTTTCAGGTCTTCCTGTAGCTTCACAATAAATATCTATGTTGTCACAGCCACCCTTGCCATCACAACCGATAAGTGTCAAGCCTTGATCTCACCCTTAGGTCGATGTAGATAAACAGGGAGGAATAAATGTAAGAAGAAATGGCGATTGACCCCAAGACAACAGCTTGATGAGCTTTCCTCATGTAACTCTGAGATTTCATGAGCCTAGCAGGCTTATCTCCACACAAGGCTTCTAAGCACTAAGGACCAGGCACTGTTGTAGACAATTGGAGAAATAGTTGTGAACACAGCTGCAAATCGCCTGCTCCATGCACATATCATGCTGAAAGAGAAAAACAGAAATAACAATGATATTGTCAATAAATCAGTAAGATGATGATGTGGGGAGACAGCTTAACATTGGAGGATCAGAGGAAAAGACATATGATCTAATAGCAGAGGGCATTATCCATGAAGTTATTGCTTTTCCAGGCTGGCTCCAATCTCAATCCCAGATCTCATCTTCCTGAGAGGCAAATTATAGGTGTGAGGCACCTTCAGTGGGATCTTTGATATAAATTTCTATAACCAATGTGTGTTAAGTTCCTTGGAAGTTTCTTGTGAGGAAGCTTCAAAATTAAACATATTATGCATCCTAAACTTTCTTTTCATTATCTTCTAATTATTTGAATATTAGCTGTCTTCCTCAGTTTTTGGAAAAAATCAAGACAATTTATTTTCATTGTTCAAAACCTGGGGAGGGATGGAAAATCACAGGTTCTTTGCTAAAGTACTATAATGTAATAGTCATTTTGACTTGCAGTTTTACCAAATAATATGTCTTGCCCTTGATGGATTTTTCATCTTCAACAATGTTAGATAAATAAAACTATAAATTGGAGAAAAGCAACCACATAGTTGCAAGTTTATCACAATGACAGATATAAGCTGTCTACTTTCTATGCAATGAAAACAGTTGCCACAAGGATTAAAACCTTGAATAAAAACTTGGACATTCTTCCTCTTTGTACAAAGTTATTTTCTTTCTTTAATTTTCTTTTTTGTTTGTTGGTCGTTGGCCTTGAACTTTTGTCCTGTGGGCAGTCCCTCAGCTATCCAGCTTAAGGAGAACACTCTATCACTTGAGCCACAGCACCACTTCTGGTTTTCTGGTGGTCATTTGTAGGTAAGTCTCACAGCGTTTCCTGTCCAGTATGGCTTTGAACTGAAATCCTCAGATCTCAGTCTCCTGAGTAGATAAGAATACAGACGTGAGCCACCAACACCTGGCCAAAATAGTATTTTTTTCAATTTGGCTAGCCTGAATGATTAACAAGGAAAAAATAAGACCTAAAATTGTTAATTTGTGCTAAAATTTGCAATAGTTTTACCAGGAAGAATAGTGAAAGTCTGAGTTCAGAACTTGTACTTGTTGGCATGCACTCTACTCTACTCTCCTTCAGCTTATTTTTTAATCAATCATCGATTAAATAATTTGAAGCTTACAAGGCATCTTTTGGTAAGAATAAGTAAAATGAGCCTAAACTCCTGCCTTTTGAGTAGCAGAAGAAATCCTAGTATCTAGAATATATAGACAAAAAATGAAACACTCAAAGAACAAATAATCTTATTAATAAATAAGTGAATTGACTAGATAGGTCCTAAAACAGATATAGGTGTCTAAGGAATACATGAAAAATATTCATCTTTAGTAATCAAGGAAATGCAAATCAAATCTATGTTGAAGTTCCATCTCTGCCTAATAAGAATGGCTCTTATCAAAGAAAACAAAAATACTGGCAAGGAGGTGGGGAAAGAAAGCCTGCTCAATGTTGGCGATTAAGTGAATCAGTGTAGCCACCACAGAACTCAGTGTGGAAGTTCCACACAAGAAATCCTATATATATATCTGAAGAAATGTAAGTCAGCCTTATAGTAGAGCAATCTTCACACACTATTTTTTACAGCAGGATTCAAAATAGTCACGTTGTAGACTAAGCCACCAAAGGCAGAAAAGTATGTAAAACTGTTATCTCCAATTAACAATAAAAACAAATCTAGGAGTAGAGCTATAGATCAAGTGGCAGAGTACCAGCCTTGATGGAAAAAAAGCCAGGAAGAGATGAAGGTCCTAGCTTCAAGCCTCAGGACTGCCAAACACACACACACACACACACACACACACACACACACACACACACACACAACCAATGCTACCTATATTTTGCCAAGCTTCTTACTCCCCTAAGATTTATGCACCTATGACAGAGCTAAATATTATGGGGAAGTGATATTTATAATGGTAAACGTCTACTGAAGAATCCAGGAATATTTCTTGTTTTGTTTGTTTTTGTGGTCACTGGGCTTGATCTCACAGCTTGATTAATGGCCCTGAGCCTTTTCTCTCAAGGATGGTGCTCTACAACTTGGAGCTACAGTTCCACTTCTGGTTTTGTGTTAGTTCATTGGAGATATTCTTAACGACTCAGTCCTCCACATGCTGATTTGTAACTGCAATTCTCAAATTTCAGCTTCCTGAATTGGTAGAATTATTGGCCTGATCCACCAACGCCAGGCTGGAACCTAAGTATTTTCACCACTGCTCACTGGAAGACTACAATTCTTTTTCCTCCAGAATGCTTTCCACGCACATTTCTTTCTGTACGACAATCGAACAAATAGAGAGGTTCCACTAGTTCACACCTACACATCCTATCTACTGAAAATCTGAGATCTGAGGATAGTGGTTCAAACCCAGCCCAGATAGCAAAATCTGGGAGACTTTTAGTCCCAATTAACCACAAAAAACTCTATGTTGTCCTGTGGCTCAAGCAATAGAGCTCTACCTTGAACAAATACCTCAGGGATAGACCTCAGGCTGTAAGTTCAAACCCCAAGACCAGTGCACATGAGTACGCGTGTGCATGTTCACACACACACACACACATTTATAACACAGTTCTCAAACCTAGGTGCCATCATAATCCCTTAATGTCATACTTTGCTATGAGAATTAGAAAAGTCTAACCTTTGGCCTGGGCTACAATCCATGCTGATAAACTGCACCTGGAGCTATTAAGTAGCTCAGAGCTGAGCCTGACCCACCCAGAGTGGAAGTGAGGTGGTGCAGGTGGGTGGCCCCTACTCACCCAGACCGGACAGGTAAGTGAGGTGACACAGGCACATGGCCCCCACTCACACAGACCAGAAGCAGGAGTTAGGTAACACAAAGATGATGCCTCCAATCATCAAACCGGAAGGAGGAGTGAGATGACACAAGCATGTGGCCCCCACTCACCCAGAGGAGAAGCAGGAGTGAGGTGACACAGACATGTGGCCAGAAGCCAGACCAGAAGCAGGAGTGTGGTGGTGCAAGCACGACCCCCTACTTACCCAGACTGGAAGCAGGAGTGAGGTGATGCTGGCACATGGTCCTTATCCACCCAGACCGGAAGCAGGTGTGAGGTGACACAGTATGTGGCCATATTTATCCAGCCAGGAAGCAGAAGTGAAGTGACAGTAGCATGCCACACCAGAGGAGCCTCACGAGTCATGATGGCCCCCCGAGAAGGAAGGTGTGGGTCTGTGTCAATCCAGCCTTCTCTCCTGGCCTTTTGTTAAGGGCTGCTGGGTTCCATGGTGCACTTAGTAGGTCATAGGGCTCAAGCCATGGAGCCTGCTGTCCTCTCTCAACTGGTACTGCACCTGCTGCAGCTATGGTAGAAAAGTTAATAAGTTCTAATTCACAGAATGTTTACCATGAACCATTAGTGTCTTCAGGTAACATGTGACACTTGCTAGTCACTTAATATTACAGTTGCCAATGTCCTAAGTGCTCACTAATGTGTAAATATTCTGGGATGGAAATCTCCATATCAATGATTGTCTTAAAATTTCTAGGAATGATGATTTTGACATGCTCTTTTTGAAGAGAAGGGGAAGGGATAATAGCCCCAACTGTATAAAAATGCCTTTGGGTGACACTCTATTGGCCCAAGACTGAGTTAACTCATTTGGTATCAGTTGTTTTGGTTAAGTCTTTTGGGTCATGTTTTCTGTTTGGCCTTGGAGAGTCTTAGGGTTCTCTTTGTTGACACAGAAGATGGGAAAGTAATTGCCAAGGCTTTATAGTCAGGAGCCATTTCCTTTCTGCCCTTCTGAGATGGCATCTCTCTACATAAGCAAGATGGCCTTGAACTTACTGTGCTTTTGCTTCAGTCTCCCAAGTGATGTAATTACAGGCTTATCCCGCCATGCCCAGGTAACTGTCATGGGCCATTTGAAATAGAAAAATTATGACATGTGTTCTATATCTACTAACAGACTTGTGCAAATAGCAAATAACTTACAGCCTGGTTGTTAAGAATATAGACTCAGAAGGGGTGGGGCCAAGATGGTGACGGGACAGTAGGGAAATACAACAGCTCTCCCCAACCAAAAAGAGAGTTCGAGTTGCAACGCTTAATCTCCCCAACAGACCGATAACAACAAAAAGACGAATACTCAGAAAAACAGGAGGTGGAAAATAACAAAAAAGAAAGAGGAATAGAAGAATTTCAGAACAGAGAAGAGCAAAGACCCCTCCCCGACCTTTACTGGCCATGCAGCAGCTCACCAAGCCATTGCCACCAGGACCAGTGGGGCTGCCGGAGCCCCAGAGACATAGGGGGCTGCCTGGAGATCACCTGCGCAGAAGCCGCCTGAGGTAACGGTGTCAGACATGCCGATTGCGATAAACGGAGAAAGCCCTGAGCCCGGAACTCGGCCCCACCACAGGAGCCCGAGAGCTACAAGGGACACCCACAGAACACCAAAGCAAAAGACCTACAAGGAACTGGTGCTGATCCGGAGAGTGCAAACCCCAGCCCTCAGAACCTATACGGAGGCCCAGCTCCCACCGTGGACACTGTGCACCTGACAGCTTCGACAGAGGCAGAGACAGAAGAGCAGAGACAGAGCCACCACCACCCAGCCCAGCCTGTAACCACCCCAACTGAACTTGGATTGCAACAGCAACTGATGACCTACACCACACAGAAATAACTAGCTCCAGGGTGAGTACCCCACAGGGGACAGTGTATCCCTCAAGGGAGACCAGAGCTAGAAGGAATCCCCAGACCCTGATCCAGACTCCCTACCCCAACACCCGGACCACAGGACCCACTAAAACTGGGAACTGTTTGAGAGCTTCAACAGCCCATGGAGCACACTCCGCTGGCCAGGTTAGAGCAAGATGGCCCCTGGAAGGGAGCTTCAACGCCCAAGCCAGAAACAGCGCCCCTGGGTCAAGACAACCAACAGTAGAAGAAATTTGAACTGTGTACCCCAGGCTGTATAATCTAGGTGATATACACAGCAGCACAGGCCCAACCAGCGTGCCCCAGGTGGGGGGCCGGAACAAGGCCTGAGGATCCAGTGCCTGAACAACACAGCCAACTCCTCCCAACTGAAGTCAAAAGCTGAGCATAGGCCTCAGCACAGTGGAGAAAAACAGGGAACTGCACCCCCTGGGAAGCACACCTGTGACAACAAAAGACCTGGAAGCTCTGGACAAGAGAAGCCCACACCGCACCAAAACCCGACCCAAGTACTCTAGGCTGGGAATTGGGCAACACAGGCCGCCAGCACCTGATAGTAGGCAGAAGCTCAGGCTGGTAAGGTGGCTCAGCAGTAGCATGATCGTCTTGGGTGCATGAGTCCCTGGATGTGATTCCTCAGCATGACATAAGCAGAAAAGGTCGGAAGTAGTGCTATGGCTCAAATGGTAGGGTGCCAGCCTTGAGCTGAAGAGCTGAGGGACAGCAACCAAACCCAGAGTTCAAGCCCACAACCGGCCAAAAAAAAAACCCCAAAAACATCAGGAGCCCATAGCAGACTGCAGCATCTGGGAGAGTGCATCCATAGCATCCGATCTTGCCAAGAGCACCCATAGGAGCAAGCAGGAGAAGACTAGGCTGCTCAACCCTTCCAAAGATGGGAATTGCCAGCGATCTACAGCAGAGAGCCGAGAATCCTATGTAGATCAGACCAGCAGCTGGAGGTAGGCCCCAACAGAATTCAGATCAGGCACAGACTTTCTCTACCAATACAGAATCAGCAACCAAGCAAAGACAGACACACCAAAACAAAATTGGAGATTAGTCTCCTGAACTCCCATGCGAAAATCACAGAGAAAAATTACAAGGTCTATCAACACCCAGGATAGCAAGCTATCCTCAATAGCCAGCAGCCACACAGGGGAGAGTTCCAGTGGGAGCAAAGCAGGAATGGAAGACAAAAGCTACATCCAAGGGATGCTGGAGGCAATGACTCAAGAAATAAAGAGAGAAATAGAAAAGAAATTGAAAGAGCACAAGAATGAACTATCAAAAGAGATACAGGATATCAAACAAGAGATGCATGCAAAACTAGAGGCAGCAGAAACCTCAGTAAGAAATGAGATAAGTGCCAAATTGGAGACAGTACATACCTCATTATGAGGTGAGATCAGTACTTTGAGAACCAACATAGAATCCATAAAGGAGTCCATGTCCTCCATGCAAACCACAATAGAAGCCACGGTCAGCAGAGTGAGTGAAATGGATTGTAGTGTGTCAGATACAAAAGAGAGAATACACCAAGTGGACCAAAAAGTGACAGATATGGAAAAAATCACTCAAATTAAGCCAAAGGAAAATTCAAGAGCAAGCAGATAATGCCAAGAAATTTAACGTTTGTATAATTGGAGTGGACGAAGGTGAGGAATTTCAGAGCAAGGGAATGCAACACCTATTCGACAAGTTAATCGGTGAAAATTTTCCCCATCTCAAAAAAGAACATCTTACCTACATAACAGAAGCATATAGCACACCCAACAAGCAAAATCCCAGGAGAAACACTGATAGATCTGAATAATAATGAAACAATCTTGCATACAGCAAAAACGAAGAAGGAGCTATACTACAATGGGAAACAAATTAGAATCACTGCAGATCTCTCCACACAAACACTGAATGCAAGAAAGGCCTGGGAAAGTACCATATGAGCCCTGAGAGCCAATAACTGCCAACCCAGACTGATATACCTGGCAAAGCTAGCATTCATATTCGATGGAGAACTGAAAATTTTTAATGGCAAAGAAAAACTAAATGAATACATAAACATTAAGCCAGCATTACAAATAATACTAAGAGGGGGGGACACAACCTGAAGAAAGCAACCAGGAACTGGGACCTTCGCCCAGACAGGCATTAATCAAAGTCTAACTAAGCAAACACAGGAGGAAAGGAAAGAAGAAAAACTTAGGAAAACGGGATGACAGAGAAAACAATGCATCTCTCTATACTTTCTCAATATTAATGGGCTTAATTTGCCAATCAAAAGAAAAAACTGCAGACTGGAACAGAAAACAAGACCCATTCATCTGTTGCCTTCAGGAGACCCACCTCTCAGCCAAACATACAAACAAATTCAGAGTAAAGGGTTGGAAAAGGATCTACAAATCAAATGCCCCCAGTAAGAAAGCAGGTGTAGCTATCCTGATATCTGACAAAATAAACTTTTCATTTAAACCAGTACAGAAAGACAAGGATGGAGACTACATATTAATAGAGGGAACAATCCAAGAGGAGGATATTACCATCATCCACTTATATGCCCCAAATATTGATGCACCCACATAGGTAAAACAAATACTCTCAAACTTACAGAATAAAATAGATCGCAACACGATAATACTAGGAGACTTTAACACACCACTCTCACCAAAGGACAGATCCACCAACCAGAGGATTGGCAATGAAGCTACCGAATTAAGTGAGGCCATACTTCAAGCAGAATTAACTGACATCTACCGAGTATTTCACCCTAAAACAACACAGTACACAATCTTCTCAGCAGCTCATGGAACTTTCTCCAAAAGAGACCATATCATAGTTCATGCAAGGAACTTAAGCAAATACAAAGAGATCGACATAATCCCCTGTGTCCTATCTGACCACAGTGGAATTAAGCTAGTTCTCAATAACAAAGCATACCGCAGAAATTTTTCTAATACAGGGAAATTGAATAGCACACTTCTTAGCAATGCCTGGGTAACAGAAGAGATCAGAGAAGAAATAAAACATTTCCTACAACTCAATGAAAATGAAAACACATTGCAAAGAAACTTGTGGGACACAGCAAAAGCAGTCCTGAAGGGCAGATTTATTGCCCTCAGTGCCCACATCAAGAGAATGGAGACAGACCAAGTAAATAATCTCATGTTGCAATTAAAACAGCTAGAAAAACAAGAAAAAATGGAACCTAAAGTTACTAGATGGAGCCAGATAACCAAATTAAGAGCAGAGATTAACCAATTAGAAAATCAGAAAATTATAGCCAAAATTAAACAAACAAAAAGCTGGTGCTTTGAAAAAATAAATTAAATTGATGAACCGTTGGCAAGATTAATTAAAAAAAGAAGAGAGGAAACCCATATTAACGGGATTGGGAATGCCACGGGAAAAATCACCACACGTACCCAAGATATTCAAACAATCCTAACGGACTACTTTCAAAAGTTATACTCTCTAAAGGAAGAAAACCTGGCAGAAATGGATGCATTTTTAGAGAAATATACAAGTTGCCCAAATTGAGCAAAGAAGAAGTAAACAAATTAAATTAGCCAATATCCTACAACGAGGTACAGGTAGTTATCAAAAGTCTTCCAACAAAAAAAAAAGCCCAGAACTAGATGGATTCACAGTAGAATTCTACAAGACCTTTAAAGAAGAGCTATTACCCATACTCCTCAAGCTCTTCAGAGAAAAAGAGAAGGAGGGAGCTATCCCAAACTCATTGTACGATGCCAATATCACACTCATCTCCAAACCAGGCAAAGACCCAACCAAAAAGGAGAATTACAGGCCAATTTCCTTGATGAACACAGATGCAAAGATCCTTAACAAGATTCTAGCTAACAGAATCCAGAAACACGTAAAAAAAAAATAATACACTATGACCAGGTAGGCTTCAGCCCAGAGATGCAGGGATGGTTTAACATACGTAAGTCAATAAATGTAATCCAACACATCAACAGAGCCAAGGTCAAGAATCACATGATTATCGCCACAGATGCAGAAAAGGCCTTTGATAAAATCAACATTCATTCATATTAAGCTCTGGAGAAAATAGGAATAGAAGGAACATTTCTTAAAACAATAAAAGCCATTTATGACAGACCAATAGCCAATTATATGTAATGGGGAAAAGCTACAACCAATTCTCCTAAAATCAGGAACAAGGCAAGGATGCCCACTGTCTCCACTCTTCTTCAATATAGTCCTGGAACCCTTATCCAGGGGAATAAGGCAAGAAAAAGATATTAAAGGGATCCGCATAGGGAAAGAAGAAGTTAAACTATCCCTTTTTGCAGACGACATGATACTATACCTTCACGATCCCAAAAACTCCATCCCTAAACTTTTAGAAATCATAAATCACTTCGGCAAAGTAGCAGGATACAAAATAAACCCACAAAAATCAGTTGCCTTCCTGTACACTGACAATGTACAAGAAGAGAGGGAAATAAAAGAAGCAACCCCATTCACAATAACCTCCCCAAAAATAAAATATTTAGGAATTAACCTAACCGAAGATGTAAAAGAACTATTTAATGAAAACTATAAAAAGTTAAAGAAAGAAATTGCAGAAGACACTAGGAAATGGAAAGACCTCCCATGCTCTTGGATAGGCAGACTTAATATAGTGAAGATGGTAATACTGCCAAAATTAATATACAAATTCAATGCAATTCCTATTAAAATCCCCATGACGTACATCACTGAAATACAGAAAACAGTCAAAAATTCATATGGAACAATAAAAGACCTAGAATAGCCAAAACAATTCTAGGGAATAAAGATAACCTGGGAGGGATATCTAGGCCGAACTTCAAACTCTACTACAGAACTATAATAACAAAGATAGCATGGTACTGGCACAAAAACAGACCCGAAGACCAATGGAATAGAATAGAAGACCCAGAAATGCCAAGGACCGGCTCTGTCGGGACAACGGAGGACACCTAGTGGAGGAAATGGAATAGGTGAGGAGATGGCAAACAGACAACTCACACACGAGGAGTGGATGCTGAGTGCGATTTAATGCAGAGGATAACAAACTTTTATAGCAAAAGTCTCCATGAGAAAGGGCAAAAGGTTACACAATCTTGCTGCAGAGCTTCGTTCTTGGGTGGTCACCAGCTGGTCGCTTGATAGGCACTTGTTTTCTGCTTTACCTCTATTTTTAAGAAATACAATGGGTTTCGATGTTTATCACCAATTAACCATTACTTCTTTCTATAGAGGCCTTAACTGTCCCATAAGATCTTTCTTGTTCCTTCTTTAATAGTAAGCACCAAGGAGGCCTAGATCCAGCAAGTCTCTTAGTAAATGAAAGAGAGTAACAGGAAGTTCTTTCTCCTAAGTAGTTTTCCCAGCAATTGACATACACTCTTTGTGCTCTAGCTGCGCCTATGGCTTCTTGTAAATCTCTTATAAACAATTCCTTCTGCTGAAGTGACATAATGAAACCCCCAATACTTTTATATTTACTTATGACTTGTCTACTAGCCTCCATAAGAGGGGCTTTCAGGGTAGCATTTAACTCTGGTGAGTTAGTCATATTTTTAAGACACTCATCAGATGTTGGAGTCGTCAACACTCTTAAGAAAGAGCCTTGAATAAGGGAACGTTGAGTATGAGTAAGTACAATGAGCAGCAGGAACAGTAAAAGATTAATAGGCACTCCTATACAGTGAAGAAAAGAAAAACAGGAACAGAAAGACATCTTTCCCAGGGGCTTGCCAGCCTTTCCAGGAGGTAGGCCTCTTTGAAGCCCCATTCTCTGAGGTAGACTTCGGTGAAGTCCCATTCTCAGAGATAGGTCTTTGTGAAGCCCCATTCTCAGGTCTGAAAGCAGGTTTTCCATTCTAAGCAGACTCCACCAGAGTAGGCGTGGCACCGAAATAAATCCACAGGCCTACAGCCAGCTGATATTTGACAAAGGAGCCAAAAACATACAATGGAAGAAACACAACCTCTTCAACCATGGGTGCTGGGAAAGGTGGACAGCCACATGCAGAAAACTAAAAGTTGACCCAGCCTATCACCATGCACCAACATCAACTCAAAATGGATTAAAGATCTCAACATTAAACCTTAATCTCTGAAACTACTGCAGGACAGAGTAGGAGAGATACTTGAACTAATAGGCACAGAAAGGAACTTCCTGAACAGAGTCCCAGGGTCACAACAAATTGGAGAGAGACTCGACAAATGGGACTACCTTAAAATAAAAAGCTTCTGCACAGCTAAATCTATCACATCAAAGCTAGAAAGACAACCAACTAATTGAGAAAAAATATTTACCAGCAATAAATGAGAGAAGTGGTTAACATCCACTATATATATGGAACTCAAGAAACTAACCCCTCCCAAACCTAACAAACCAATTACTAAATGGGCAAGGGAACTAAAGAGGAACTTCTCAGATTAAGAAAGAAAAATGGCAACAAAACACATGAGGAAATGTTCATCATCCCTGGTGGTGAAGGAAATGCAAATAAAGACAACCCTGAGATACCACCTTACCTGAGTCAGAATGGCCCACATCTACAAATCAGCCAACTACAAATGCTGGAGGGGATGTGGAGAAAGAGGAACCCTATTACACTGCTGGTGGGAATGTACACTTATACAACCACTTTGGAAAGCAGTCTGGAGGGTCCTTAGAAAGTTAAAGATTGTCCTCCCTTATGACCCAGTCATACCACTTCTAGCCATCTAACCTGAACAACAGGAACCAATGTACAAGGACATGCGCACCTCCAATGTTTATTGCAGCACTGTTCACAATAGGTAGGATATGGAAACAACCCAGATGCCCCACCACAGATGAATGGATCCAAAAATTGTGGTATCTATACACAATGTAATATTATTCAGACATTAGAAAGGACAAAATAATGGCATTTGCAGGGAAATGGATGGAGCTAGAAGGAATAATGTTGAGCGAGGTAAGCCAAGAGCAAAGAGACAAACGGTACATGGTCTCCCTGATAAGTGGATGCTAAATCCAAAATGTTAGGTGATACGACAAAACTAACAGGACTTAAGAAACAAAGAACTCCCACTCATATGGTCGAACCACTACTAAATATCCCCATGCTGCTGATCACATGTATGGTGTATATGTGTACACTGTTATATGTTATAGACCGTGATAGACAATTTGCTCCAGGAAAGTTAGAATGAACTTGTGACTTTAAATGAGCATCATTATTCCACAATACTGTGAAACTTGGGAAATTATGTAATCACTTAATCACAATTGAAAAAAAAAATCTCACTGAAGGTAGGGAGGGAAGGGATAGTAAGGGGAAAGCAATGGAGGGGGTAACCATGCTCAATAGGAAGTGTACTCATTACCTTGCTCATGTAACTGTAACCCTTTGTATAGTATCTTTACAATAAAAAAATTTAAAAAAAGAATATAGACTCAGATTCAACTGAATTTCCAATTCAATTTTGGCTACTTGATTTTGGTTAAAGAGGAAGACAATATATCATTGAGCTTTATTCACTTATATGCAAATGTGATTGGAGCCAGGGACAGGTGGCTCATGCCTATAAAATTCCTCAGCAGGCTGAGATGGAAGGGTTGTGTTTCAAAGCCAACCCGGGCAGAAAAGGCACTATGAGATTCTTAGTTCCAGTTAGTTTCTCAAAAACCAGAAGTGTGCTGAGAATTTGCCTCAGTGGAAGCATGCTTGCCATGCATGAGGCCCTGGGTTCGAATGCTCACCTCCACATAAGTAGAAAAAGCCAGAAGTGTCACTATGTCTGAAACAATAGAGCTTTAACCTGAAAAGATGAGACACAGCACCAAGTCCCAGAGTTCAGGCCCCATTACCACCACCACCACCACTACCACCAACAACAACAATAACAATTACAACAAAAACCAGAAATGGAGTTCTGGCTCAAGTGTTAGAGTGCTAGAAAGTAGATCAGGGACAGCACCCAGTCCTTGAGATCAAGCTCCACGACCAAATAAACTAAAAGAAAAACAGAAATGGAGCTGTGGTTCAATAGGTAGAGTGCTAGAAAGTGGATCAGAAACAGTCCCTGCTTTCAAGTCCCAAATTATACGATTGGATACTGGTATTTCCCATCTTCTAGGGTTGTTATGATTATTCAATAAACTGAATTTATTGAGCATTTCCTATTGAAAGGGATTTTTCATCACCAGCAAGTGATTTATGATGTAGCAGAGCATGCCATGTATACCCTCTACTTCAGTGGGGAATTGAATGTAAATTTTGTGAGTCCTATTATAATACCAGGTCAGGAGCCAAACTGATGAGCCACATACTCTTCTGAAAAATTGTTTCATATGTTAGATTTAGTTTCCCACGTCAGTTTGCCATTCTGCTTCTAGTCAGAAAATATCTAAGGCTCAGAAAGGATTCAAGCTCTCTGTTAAACCATGCTGTAGCCATTTTTATTTTTATTTTTTTCCAAATTTTTTATTGTGATTAAGTGATTACATAATTTCCCAAGTTTAACAGTATTGTGGGATAGTGATGTTTAGTTAAAATTCACAAACACATTATAACTTTCATGGAGCAAATTATCTATAAAGGTGTATGAGCTTTGCAATAGTTATTTCTTTCACATTTAGTGTTATGTACATTTCTTTTGTTTTGCACAGCATCAGCTGTTCCCTCTTTCCCACTTGTTCCCTCCCTCCCATGACTGCCATTGAGTTGCTTTGTTCATTTTGGTCAATGTCCAGTTCAGGTGATGGGTCCCAGTGTTGTATGTTTTTCTGGGATTCCCACTAGTTCTGTGTCATCCTTCTGGTTTCCCTCCGGTGTGCACATATATACCATACATGTGATCAGCAGCACTGAGTTATTTAGTAGTGATTCGACCAGATGAGTGGAAGTCCTTTGTTTCTTAAGTCCTGTTAATTTTGTTGTATCATATAGCATTTTGGATTTAACATCCACTTATCAGGGAGACCATGTGCCGTTTGTCTCTTTGTTCTTGGCTTACTTTGCTCAACATGATTCCTTCAAGCTCCATCCATTTCCCTGCAAATGCCATTATTTTGTCCTTTCTAATGGCTGCATAATATTCCATTGTGTATAGATACCACAATTTTTGGATCCATTCATCTGTGGTAGGACATCTAAGTTGTTTCCATATCCTGGCTATTGTGAACAGTGCTGCAATAAACATGGAGGTGCTTGTGTCCTTGTTGTTCAGGATAGATACCTAGGTCAATGTTCAGTTTTCTGAGGTCCCTCCAGATTGCTTTCCAATGTGGTTGTATAAGTGTACATTCCCACCAGCAGTGTAATAGGGTTCATCTTTCTCTGCATCCCCTCCAGCATTTTTCGTTGGCTGACTTGAGGATGTGGGCCATTATGACTGGGGTAAGTTGGTATCTCAAGGTTGTTTTAATTTGCATTTCCTTCACCACCAGGGATGGTGAACATTTCCTCATGTGTTTCTTTGCCATGCTTATCTCTTCTTCTGAGAAGTCTCTCTTTACTTCCCTTGCCCATTAGTAATTGGTTTGTTAGATTTGGGGGGGATTAGTTTCTTGAGTTCCCTGTATATACTGGATATTAACCGCTTGTCTGATATACTGCTGGTAAATATTTTTTCCCAATTAGTTTGTTGTCTTTCTAGCTTGGTTGCTATAGCTTTAGCTGTGCAGAAACTTTTCATTTTAAGGTAGTCCCATTTTATGAGTCTCTCTCCAATTTGTTGTGACAGTGGGACTCTGTTAAGGAAGTTCCTTCCTGTGCGTGTAAGTCCAAGTGTCTCTCCTACTCTGTCTTTCGGTAGTTTAAGAGATTCCAGATTGATGTTAAGGTCTTTAATCCATTTTGAGTTGATGCTGGTGCATGGTGATAGACTGGGGTCCACTTTTAGTCTTCTACATGTGGCCACCCAGTTTTCCCAGCACCAGTGGTTGAAGAGGCTGTGTTTCTTCCACTGAATAACTTTGGGTCCTTTGTCAAATATCAGCTGACTGTAGGCATGTGGTTTTATTTCTGAATCTTCTATTCTATTCCATTGGTCTTTGGGTCTGTTTTGGGGCCAGTTCCATGTTGTCTTTTTTATTATGGCTCAATAGTAGAGTTTAATGTTCAGCATCAACATGCCTCCCATGTTCTTTATTTCCTAGAATTCTTTTGGTTATTCTAGGTCTTTTATTGTTCCATATGAATTTTTGGACCGTTTTCTGTATTTCAGAGATGTACGTCATTTGGATTTTAATAGGAATTGCAATTGAATTTGTATATTTATTTTGGCAGTATTACCATTTTCACTATATTAAGTTTGTCTAGCCAAGAGCATGTAAGGTCTTTCCATTTCATGGTGTCTTCTGTAATTTATTTCTTTAAGTTTTTATACTTTTAGTTAAATAGTTCTTTTACATCTTTGGTTAGGTTAATTCCTAAATATTTTATTTTTTGGAAGGTTATTGTGAATGGGGTGCTTCCCTTATTTCACTCTCTGCTTGTACATTGTCAGTGTACAGGAAGGCGACTGATTTTTGTGGGTTGATTTTGTATCCTGCTACTTTGCCAAAGTGATTTATAATTTCTAAGAGTTTGGGGATGGAGTTTTTGGGATTATGAAAATATAGTATCATTTCATCTGCACAAAGGGATAGTTTAACTTCTTTCCCTATGAGGGTCCCTTTAATGTCTTTGTCTTGCCTTATTGTCCTGGCTAATTGTTCCAGGACTATATTGAAGAGGAGTGGATAGAGTGGGCATCTTTGCCTTGTTCCTGATTTTAGGAGAATTGGTAGTAGCTTTTCCCCATTAAGTATAATATTGGGTATTGGTCTGTCGTATATGGCTTTCATTGTTTTAAGAAATGTTCCTTCTATTCCTATTTTCTCCACAGCTTTTAACATAAATGAATGTTGTATTTTACCAAAAGCCTTTTCTGTGTCTGTGGAGATAAGCACGTCAATCTTGACTTGGCTCTGTTGATGTGTTGGATTACATTTATTGACCTATGTATGTTAAACCATCCCTGCATCTCTCTGATGAAGTCGACCTAGTCGTAGTGTATGATTATTTTGTGTGTGTTTTCTGGATTCTGTTAGCTAGAATTTTGTTAAGGATCTTTGCATCTGTGTTCAAGGAAATTTGTCTGTGAATCTCTTTTTTGGTTGAATCTTTGCCTGGTTTGGGGATGAGTGTGATATTGGCATCATAGAATGAGTTTGGGATAGTTCCCTCCTTCTCTGTTTCTCTGAAGAGTTTGAGGAATATGGGTATTACTTCCTCTTTATAGGTTTTATAGAATTCTGTTGTGAATCCATCTATTCCTGGGCTTTTCCTTATTGGAAGACTTCTGATTGCTTCCTGCATCTCATTGTGAGATAGTGGCTTATTTAATTGATTTAATTCTTCTTTGCTCAGTTTGGGGAACTTCTGTTTCTGTAAAAATGCATCCATTTCTGCCAGGTTTTCTTTGTTTAGAAAATATAACTTTTGAAAAGCGTCCTTTAAAATTGTTTGGATATCTTGGCTACTTGTGATTTTTCCTGTGGCATCCCTGATCTTGTTAATTTGGGTTTCCTCTCTTCTTTTCTTAATTAATCTTGCCAATGGTCCATCAGTTTTACTTATTTTTTTTTAAAGAAACAGCTTTTTGTTTTATTAATTTTATCTATGATTTTCCTATTCTCTATTTCATTAATTTTCAGCTATTAGTTTGATTGGCTTTGTCTCGTAACAGTGGGTTCCATTTGTTCATGTTTTTCTAGCTGTTTTAATTGCAATATGAGATTTTTTTACTTGGTCTGTCTATTTTCTTGATGTGGGCACTGAGGGTAATAAGTTTGCCCCTCAAGAATGCTTTTGCTGTGTCCCACAAGTTTCTTTGTGATGTATCTTCATTTTCATTGAGTTGTAGGAACTTTTTGATTTCTTCTTTAAGTTCTTCTGTTACCCAGGTTTTTCACAGAAGTTTGCTGTTCAATTTTGATGTGTTTGAATAATTTCTATGGTTTGATTTATTATTGACAACTAGCTTGATTCCACTGTGTTAGGACAGGACACAGGGGATTCAGTCAATCCCCTTGTATTTGCTTAAGTTTCTTGCATGAACTATGATTTTGGAGAAAGTTCCATGAGCTGCTGAGAAGAATGTGTATTGTTGTTTTAGGGTGAAATACTGTATAGATTTCAGTTAGTTCCGCTTTTGGCTTCACTCAATTCGGTAGCTTCTTTGCCAATCCTCTGGTTGGTGGACCTGTCCTTTGGTGAGAGTGGTATGTTAAAGTCTCCTAGTATTATTGTATTGGGATCTATTTTATTCTGTAATTTTGAAAGTATTTGCTTAACATATTTTGGTGCGCCAATGTGTGGGGAATATAAGTTAATAATGGTAATATCCTCCTCCTGGATTGTTCCCTGTATTAATATGTAGTGTCCTTCCTTGTCTTTTTCTATTGATTTTAATGAAAAGTTCATTTTATTAGATATCAGGATAGCTACTCCTGCTTTCTTACTGGGGGCATATGATTGGTAGATCGTTTTTCAACCCTTCACTCTGAGTTTGTTTGTATGTTTGGCTGAGAAGTGGGTCTCCGGAAGGCTAAAGATGGATGGGTCATGTTTTCTGATCCAATCTGGAGTTCTTTTTCTTTTGATTGGTGAATTAAGACCGTTAATATTAAGAGATAATATAGAGAGATGCATTGTGACCCCTGTCATTCCCTGTTTCTTTAAGATTTTCTTCTTTCCTTTCCTCCTGTGCTTGCTCAGTTAGAATTCTATTAATGCCTGTCTGGTGTGGGTCCCTGTTCCTGGTTGCTTTCTTCAGGTTGTGTTCCCCCTCTTAGTATTCTTTGTAATGCTGGCTTAATGTTTATGTATTCATTTAGTTTTTCTTTATTTTTAAAGTTTTTCAGTTCTCCATCTACTGTGAATGCTAGCTTTGCCGGGTATATCAGTCTGGGTTGGCAGTTATTGGCTCTCAGGGCTCGTATGATACTTCCCCAGGCCTTTTTTGCATTCAGTGTCTGTGTGGAGAGATCTGCATTGATTTTTTTCCCATTGTAGTATAGCTCCTTCTTCATTTTTGCTGCATGCAAGATTTTTTCCTTATTTTTCAGATCTACCATTTTTACTATAAAGTGTTTAGAAGTGTTTCTCCTGGGATCTTGCTTCTTTGGTATTCTATATGCTTCTGTTATGTAGGTAACTTGTTCTTTTTTGAGATGGGGGAAAGTTTCACAGATTATCTTGTTGAATAGGTGTTGCATTCCCTTGCTTTGATATTCCTCACTTTTGTCCACTCGAATTATATGAAGGTTAAATTTCCTGGCACTATCTGCTTGCTCTTGGATTTCCCTTTGGCATAATTTAAGTGATTTTTTTTTCCATATCTGAGATTTTTTTTTGGTCCAGTTGGTGTATTCTGTCTTCTGTATCTGACACTCTACATTCCATTTTGTTCACTCTGTTAACTACAGCTTCCATTGTGGTTTGCATGGACTCATTTATGGATTCAATGTTGGTTCTCCAAGTACTAATCTCACCTCTTAATGAGGTGTGTACTACCTCTATTTTTGTACTAATCTCACCTCTTAGTGAGGTCTGTGCTGCCTCTGTGTTTGTACTAACCTCACCTTTTAGTGAGGTGTGTACTGCCTCTATTTTTGCATGCACCTCCTGTTTGATACCTTGCATCAATTTCAATATTTTGTCCCTGTGTTCTTTAAATTTCTGGTCTATTTCTCACTTTAATTCTTGAGTCATTACCTCCTGCATCTCTTGGATGTACCTTTGTCTTCCACTCCTGCTTTGCTCCCACTGGGCCTCTCCCTTGGGTGGCTGCTGGCTTTTGGGTGTAGCTTGCTATACTGGGTATTGATAAAGCTTGTAATTTTTTTTCTGTGATTTTCGCATGGCATTTCAGGGATTATTGGAGACTAATCTGAAATTTTGTTTTGGTCAATAGATGTTTGCTTTGCTTGGTTGCTCTTTCTGTGCTGGTAGAGAGAGTTTGTACCTGCCTGGTCTTAGTTCTGTTGGTGGCCAACTTCTAGCTTCTACTCTGACCGACGTAGGGTTCTGTTCTCGGCTCTCTGCTGTAGATCACTGGCAGTTCCCACCTATAGAAGGGTTGAGCAGTCTAGAATGTTCCTGTTTATTCCAACAGGTGCTCTTGGTGCGATCGGATGTGCTTGATGTACTCTCCCATTTGCTGGAGTCTGCTATGGGCTCCTGATTCTTTTTTTGGCCTGTTGTGGGCTTGAACTCTGGGCCTGGGTGCTGTCCCTCAGCTCTTCAGCTTAAGGCTGGTGCCCTACCATTTGATCCACAGCATGACTTCTGGCCCTTTCTGCATATATGGTGTTTGGGAATCAGATCCAGGACCTCATGCACACAAGATAAGCACTCTAATGCTGAGCCACCTTACCAGCCTGACCTCCTGACTATTATCAGGTGCTGAAGGCCTGTGTTGTCCAATAACCAGCCTAGGATATATGGGTCGGGTTCTGGTTGGGTTTTGGCTTCTGGTTCTCTTGTGCTAGACCCCTGGTCTTTTGCTGTCAGAGGCATGATTCCAAAGAGGGTGCAGTTCCTTGTTTTACCCCCTCTGCTGAGGCATATGCTCAGCTTCTGAATTCATTTGGGAGGAATTGGTTGTGTTGTTCAGGCGCTGAATCCCCAGGCCTTGTCCCGGCCCCTGGCCTGGGGCACGCCAGTTGGACCTGTGCTGCTGTGTATCCCACCTAGGTTACACAGCCTGGAGTACAAATTTCAAATTTCTTCCACTGTTGGCTGTTTTGACCCAGGGGCACTGTTCCTGGCTTGGGCATTTGAGCTCCATTCCAGGGGCGCTCTTGCTCTAGCCTGGCCAGCTGGGTATGCTCCATGGGCTGGTGGAGCTCTCAAACTATTCCCAGTTTTAGTGGATCCTGTGGGGGAGGAGTCTGGGTCAGGGTCTGGGGATTCCCACCAGCTCTGGTCTCCCTTGAGGGATACACTGTCCCCTGGGGAGTACTCATCCTGGAGCTAGTTGTTGTTTCTGTGTGATGTAGGTCATTGGTTGCCATTGCAATCAGAGTTCAGTTGAGATGGTTGTGGGCTGAGCAGGGTGGTGATGGCTCTGTGTGTTTCACCTCAGGCTCTGTCTCTGTTGATGCTGTTTGGGTTGGCGCCACTGGATGGCCCTCCGGCCGAGGAGTTGGGAAGGGGTAACCAGTTAATGAGATAATAGTCTAACAGACTTTCTTACCCAGGTTGTCTTTAAACCTCGATTATCAGATCTCAGCCTCCTGAGTTGCTACGATTACCGGCATGAGCCACTGGCACCAGCTTTTTTGAAAAAGCAACAATTAATAAGGCAGATACCTTAGATCATGCCTGTAATCCTAGCTACTCCAGAGGCTAAGATCTGAAGATGATGATTTGAATGTAGTGGTGCAAAAACGTTTGTGTGAGTCTTTTATCTCCAATAAACTGCTCAAGAAAATCCAGAAGTGAAACTTTGGCTCAAGTGGTAGAGTGCACTCTTGAGCAAAAAAGAATCTCAGGGACAGCACCTAGATCCTGAGTTCAAGCTCCATTTCTGGCACACACACACACACACACACACACACACACACACACACACACACACTGAAAAGTAAATAGAAAATGTGAAGAAATCAAGGACAAAAAAATCTGAATATTGTAAGGACTTTTGGGTTTAGAGGTATGACTCAGTTTGTAGGACAATAGCTTGTGATTGAAACTTTCAGGTACCAAGGACTTAAAAAAAGAATTATCTGCCCTGTATTTCCCTTTTGTCATATTCTCATTTGGGAACTATCTTCTTTAAAAAAAAAAAAAAAACAAAAAAACAAATATTGCTGTTTTAGTGGTGATATACAGCATGGTTACTTTTCTCTATGTCAGGTAACTAGTACATTTCCTTCCTTTTACCTAGTCTCATCTGTTCCCCCATTCTCATCCATTCCCTCCCTCCCATCTTGACCCTCGAGTTGCATAGTCCACTTTCAACAATGTCCAGTACAGCCAGTGTGCTCTACTGCTGCAATTTTTCATCCACTTTCCACTGATTCTGTATCCTTCCCCTATCTTTCCTTAGATGTGCACGCATATTAAATACTGTATATTGGGTAAAGAATACAGAGTCATCACAAAATGAATAGATGAATTAAGAGAAGTTCCTTTGTTTCCTTATCTTTGCAATTTAATTCAGTATATGTATTGTTTTATACACATAAGAAGAGGTGCTTGGGTATTACAATTTTGTGATTTTCTCCAAAGCCTGTCCTCTTCTGTTCTTATTGTATATGATGCCTAGAATCATGTACAGTTTGTCATATCCCCTTGAGTTTTAAATCTAACTTTCACATATCAGGGAGAAAATGTGCCATTTGTCTCTATGATCTTGGCTTAACTTTCTTAACATGATTTATTCTAGTTCCATCCATTTCCCTGCAAATGACATTATTTTTTCTTTCTAATGGCTCTTTCTGTAAAATTTCATTGTATATAGATAGCATAATTATTGGATCCATTTATTTATTGTGGGGCATCTGGGTTTTGTACATAACTTGGCACTGTGAATTGAGCAGCAAGGAACATGGTTATGCAAGTGTCCTTGTCATATTATGGTTCATGATGCTCAGGTTAGATGCCTAGAACTGGTATGGCTGCAGGGATGATATTAGAGAAGGCCTGTATTTCGATTTTTGAGCAACTTCCAGACTGCTTTCCAGAGTGGTTGTTTTAGTATACATTCCCACCACCAGTGCAGTAGGATTCCTTTTCCTCCACTTCCCAACAGCATTTGTTTTCAGAATTCAGAATATTTGGGTAAGATGGTACCTCAGGATTGCTTTGATTTACATTTTTTATGGATATGGATGATGAATCTTTTCTGATGGTTCTTTGCCATATTTACCTCTTCTTCTGAGAAGTCTCTCCTTACCTCCTTGCCCATTTAGTGATTGGTTTATTAGGTTTGGCAGGGATAGTTTCCTGAAATCCATGTATACATTGAATATTAGCCCTTTTTCTGATGTATTGCAGGTAAATATCTTTTCCCAATTTGTTGGCTGTCTTTTTAGTTTAGTGGCTATGTCCCTAGTCTTTGCAGAATTTCTTTCCTTTGATATAGTCCCATTTGTTGGGTCTCTCTCCTATCTGTTGTGCCCCTGGGACTCTATTCAGGAAGTTCCTGCCTGTACCTACAATTTCTAATGTCACCCCTATTCTGTGTTACAGTAGTTTGGCTGATTTTATGTTAGTTAATTCATTTTGAATTGATGTTAGTGCAAGCAGAGATCCACTTCTAGTTTTCTGACTATGGCTGCCCAGTTTTCCCAACACCAATTGTTGAAAAGGCTATGATTTGTGTGCGTGAGTGTGTGTGTGTGTGTGTGTGTGTGTGTGTGTGTGTGTGTGTGTGTGTGTGTGTGTGTGTGTGTCGGTTTTGAGGCTTGAACTCTGGTCCTCAACGCTGTCTTTCAGCTATTCAGCTTAAGGCTAGTGCTTGAGCCACAGTTCCACTTCCCATTTTCTTGTGCTTTATTGGAGGTAAGAGTCTCATGGGCTTCCCTGGCCCTGCTGGCCTTAAACAACGATCCTCAGATCTCAGCCTTCTGACTAACTAGGATTAAAGGCATGAGCCACAGGCAACTGGCAAGGCTACGTTTTTCCACTGTACATCTTTCACTCCTTTATCAAACATCAGATGATTGTAAGTATGTGGTTTTATTTCTGGGTCTTTTGATCTTTTATTAATACATTTTCAATGTAAAAATAATGTACAGAGGGTTTACAGTTACATAATCTAGGTGATGAGTACATTTCCTATCAAGCATTATTACCTCCTCCTTCGTTTATCCCCTATCATGCCTTCCCTCCCACCTCCACAGCTACACTCCCCCTGATCCCGCCTAAATTCTGATGCTCGTTTTTCCACAAAGTGTCTTGTGCATCTCATTATTACAATGAGTCAACCTGTATCTCTATTTAAGCATTTTGTTTTTTCCCTTCCCCTCCACAAATTAGAGAAGCATATATAAAATATGCATGGCATCGACATTACATACAGTGAAAACAGGGGTTATGCCATGGGGCAGGAACATACAAAGAACAAAAAAAATCACATGATATATTGTAAATACGTTAGAAACAAGAGAAAGAAAGAAAAAACCACTTATGTCCCTATCTTGTGGTTCATTTCACTTATTTGGTCATATGTACATACCTTTTCTTTTTGGAGTGCAGGATAAATGTGTGCCAATGGAAAATGACCCAGTCTATGTTTAGGAAAACCAGTAAGTGAGGTCCAAAATCTAGTTTCAGTTGAGGAAAGGGAATCTGTCCTCACAGAATATCCAGACCAATCTATCCTGCTGCAGGGGATCCAATATCCAATTGAGAAATTAGAATCTCTCCCTCCCTCGACTCAGGAAAAAATCCTATCATTAATGAGGAAGTAGATCTCTTTGAGGACTCTGAGGCAGAATTGCTGCCTGAAGGCAACTTAGAGGCCAATCTAGATTTCGAGATTCCTTCCCCTCTTCCTGGGAAAATTTTTATTTTTCTTTTTGTCCTTATTGTTGTAAAATGTTCATTCTATTTATTTTTCTAACGTTATTAAAATGCCAATGTTTATATTATGTTATACAATTCGTGAATCCTAAATGTTGTTTTTTTCAACCTACAATCTAAAGCACCATGCACTTGTTTTGTTTGTGGGAAAACACTGAGTAAGAGGGGGCTGTACAAGAGAGACTTCTGGATATAAAGGGGACTGTTAATTTCACAGGGAGTGGCAAGGAAGCCAGGTCATGCCTGAATGAGATGATAAGGTGGCTCCAAAAGCTCTAGGACATAGCAGATCAGATGTCCTTAGAAAGCAGTTCTGTCAATTGTGACAAATGCTACAATGCTTATAGTGGTATATGGGACTCTCTTCCAACAGTGAGTTCAAATCTGTATACATATTTATTGTGCTTTGGGAAATATTGAAGAAAAATTTGGCTCCAATAATATCCAAAATGTACTTAGGGCTGAAAATATTTGACAAAATACATAGGAAATACCTATATTGGAAAGTAAAAGCCATCATCAATAGAAGAAAGAAGGCTTACATAGATGGACAAAGACAAAATCAGGAAGGAAAAAGAATCCACTATTAAATCAGTTATATGCAAATATTTGTGATAATCTTTATATTTTGTATAGCATATTATATGATGTATAAGATTGAATATGATTTTTCATACTACAAAGGCATTTATAATTTTCAGTCTTGAGTATATTTTTCATAAATCTAGTGTAAATCATTATTGGGGAAAGTGGTAATATAACTTTGATTATAATTATATGAATATATTTTTTGGTTTTTAGTACACTATGTATAAAAAGCCAGCTATGAGTTAAGTATAGGAGTCTCAGGTCTGTAATCCTAGTGATGTGGGAAGCTGGGTTCTGAGGTTTAGTCTCTCTTACCCCCATGGCATTAGATTTTGAGAGGAGGCCTGGGCCCTCTAGTGTAGCAAAGAGACACACATGCAGTGGGATCACACTCCCTGAACCCAGAGAAAAGTCAGTAGAAATCAGAACAAGCCTCTTATCTTATGACAGTATACTCAGTTCCTGTGCCAAGATGGACATCTGTAGAACGTCATATTGAAAGTTGGCATTCCCTCCAAAAGTGTTTCTGACTATGCTGAATTAAACCTCATTTTACCTTCCAAGCTTCAAACACATAGAAATATGTCAATGGCTCAAGAGAGATGGAGAAAGTCTTACATATACACAAAATTGTATACTCTGCTTCACCAATTCAATGACAAATCATCAAAGGCATGTTTTGAATTTTTATTTTTCTTTTTAAGGAAATGGAAATATAGAGTTCATCAGGGAGTGGGTGATAATTTGGTTGCTGAGTTGTAGAATGCACTCTTGGGCATGGGACACACTTGCCTTGGTGAATTTCTGTGGCTATGTGTGTCCTCACGCAGCTTCATAAAACAATGGCCATAACTTCTATGATGCCACAGCCATCTTTCCATAGCAGGAAATAGGTGTCAGGCACTGATCTTGCCCTGAAGTGGACTCAGCGACACAGAAAGGCACAAAGAATACTAGCCACCAGACTTCAGCTTGAAGAGCTGGCTTGACCAGAAGCTAGCATAAATTGAGCTGGAGAAGGCTGATCTCCAAGTAAGGTTCCTGAGCACTAAGGACCAGGCACTATTACAGATGTTGGCGAAACAGAAATGAACGTGGCTCTCTCGTTAGCAATTTCTTGCTAAAAAGAAATCCAGAAGTCATAATGATAATTTCTATAAATCAGAGACATGACATTGGTGGTTTAGTGGCAACAACTTCAAAGTGGGGATGCGAGGAGACATCCCTGAGAAGGAGATAGCTAGCTTGAGAGCCATCATCGATGCAATTATCTAGAAGCAGGAACTGCAGGCAGTAAGAACAGCAAGTACATCCCCAATTCATGGGAATGGACGTGACTTGCTTCAGAAAAGGAAAACAGCACTGACATGCTTGCTTGTGAAGTAAGAATGGAAAGGTACAATGAAGAAAAAAAGATCAGAAATGAAGATAAGAATAAATTAGATAGATATTGGATGCTGCGGGTTACAAAATGAAAAATTATCATGTTATTCTAAATCTGACATGACCCTCTGGAACCAAAGTGCTCAAATAGGAGCTAGAAACATATGATTCACCTAGAGAATACTTTTTAAAATGTGATTCTCACCGGGCTCTGGTGGCTCACAACTGGAATGCTAGCTACTCAGGAGGCTGATACCTGAAGATCATGTTTGAAGCAAGCCCAAAGAGTTAATTTGGAAAGACTGTTCTCCAATTAACCACCCAAAATAACGATGTGAAGCAACTGGTAGAGCACTAGCCTTGAGAAAAAAAAAAACTAAGAGACAGCACCCAAGCCATAGGTTCTAATCCCTGGACTTCATAAAACAAAGAATCCAACAAATAAAATTTAGTGCTCAGTAGATAATCATTTAGCATTCTGGTTCCATATATTTGGTATGACCTGTGGAAATTATATCCTTAGCAAATGCTCTCCCCTGATATTCTGCTTCATTAATAGCTTTCAAACCCCTGGCATTATCAATGTCTGCTCCCATTTAGCATACCAGTCTACCACTGGAAATTTGAACATATATTTTAATTAATCATCAGAATTCTGATAATCTATCCACACACATCAAATGAATAGTAACTATATTCCTCTATTCTGAGTGTTTTAATCGTCCTTTGAGTTAAAAAGCCTTAACTATTAAAAACTATATAATAGTTATCAAATTAATTCTACCACCATCACTCTTCCATCCAATCTTGTTACATTAGTTATGTGAATTTTTGTTTCTTTGTATGTTGCTCCACCACAATATAATCCTTGTTTTCACTGTATTGATGTCGGTGCCCTGCATCTTGTATATATATATTTCTCTAGCTTTGGGAGGAGAAGGGAAAAATCCAAATGCTTAACAATGGATACAGCTTGACCCACTGTAACAATGAGATGTACAAGACACTATGTTGAAAAACTTACTTTACAATTTAGGCAGGAAGGAAGGAGAGAGGAGGGAGTGTACTTCTGGAGGTGGGAGGGAAGAGATGGTAGGGGAAAAACAAAGGAGGAGGTAACAATGCTTGATAGGAAATATACTCATGATTTTGCTCATGTAAATGTAACCCCTCTGTACAGTATTTTTACAATAAAAACATAAAAAATAAGAGACTATATGAAAGTTTGCACATGATACCTTCTAACTACAATCCTTTCAAGAATTAAGGTTTTACACAAACATCCTGATTGCTTTGCCAAAGGATAAGAGATTTAAATAAGCTACCTAACATTTTGGAAGGAAAATGCTATTGGCTTTAGATCAAATTCATTTATCTAGTACTGAGGAAATGAATTTCAGAAATGGCAGAGGCAACGTGTATCATACAAATAACCTTATGAGGTACAACCAGGATGCCCAGATCAAAGTTCCTGGAAAAAAACAAAGAATGAAAAGCTTCTAATACTTCTAAAATGAGCCTATTGGTGGTGGTTCATGCTTGTTATGCTAGCTAATTAGAAGTCTAAGATGAAAGGATCTCAACTGAAAGCTTGGCCAGGAAGAAAACCTTCCTCTCTGCAACCAGCAGACAGGAAGCATCAGCTCTGTGCCTGATGCCCAGTTGGCTGGACGGTCTCTGCCCACAGACATTCCGACACACAAGACCAACCCAATCTGAAATATTATCAAATACATTCAAATAATATCTCCTGTTTGGGAGATAATCTTTGAAAGATATAACAAAAACATTTTACTGAGTTCCTTTTGAAAAAGTCAGAGTGAAAGGGGAAATATGTACTCACTGACTGAAGGGTAAGTTAACGACCAGAATGATGTTAATGGGGTAGAAGCCCATTTGGTAACTTATCCACTCAACCATCTTTCCTCACATCTTGTCAGATATCCTGAGCAGTGAGATTTTGGAATGCAAAGTATGTGTGTGAGCATGCAGCTTGTAAAAGTAGTAATGAAATACTAGGCACTGGAACTCAGGCCTGTAAAACTAGCTACTCAGAACCCTGAGATATGAGGAATTGAGTTCAAAGCCAACATGAGAATAAAAGACTCTTACCTTCAATTAACCAGTAAAGGCAAAAAGATGAGCTGTGCTTCAAATGGCAGAGTGCTAGCATTGCATACAAAGCTAAGGGACATCCAGGCCCTGAATTCAAGCCCTAGTACTGGCTCTCATACACAAAAAGTAACCCTGACAACATCACAGGTTATAAATATATTAGCAAGGGGTGTAGGTGAATGGGACGATGACAGCATTTACGTCACTTTTAGTCTCAAGCATTCTGTACAGCGTAGCCAAATCTGTGAACAGCTCTAGGTGAAATCTTTCCTCAAAATCAGATTCATCCTCATACCCCTCTGCACATTTATCACACACACACACACACACACACACACACACACACACACACACACACACACACACACAAAGGTCTATATTCCGCCATCTAATTTTGAAATATATAACCATACACATATGCTTCAGAATTCTGTGCCCTTGATTAGGTTACATAGGGAACACAATATATCTAGGGTCTGGCTCATTCTTCTAATCTTAGCTGCTCAGGAGGGTGGGATCTGAGGATCACAGTTTGATGCCAATCTAAGCAAAAAACTCCTTAAGATTATTATCTTCAATTAAGAAGCAAGAAGTGGAGATGTGGTTCAAGTGGCACAGTGACAGCATTGAGTAAAATAATCTAAGCAAGAATTCCAGACCCTCAGTCCAAGCCTGTGTACTGGCCCACTAACACTCCAATAGCCAAAAATCCCTGAAAGACCAAACCAAAAATATGTCAATTTTTTGCTCACTTATGAAGTGAAATCCAATAAGGCAACGTAGCTTTTGGTTGTTGAAGACTTGGTGGGAAAACCAAAAATTTAACGTGTGCTTAAGTGATATAACAAACAGGCAATGAAATAAAAATTTCCCAATAAAGAATCTGGAACCCCTGACGAAGAGATTTTTTTCTACGATTTGAAAATTACTTATTTTTCAGTAAGCGAAATAATATAAACCTTTATTGTAAGTTATAGGAGTCAGTGTAAGCTCCAAGGAAGTGAATGTAACACTAAAATCACACAGCATTACAAGTTTCTATGCCTCTGGTGAGACACTAGAAATCTGTAATCGTGTAGCCTCTAGAAAGGAGAAGGGAGATGCTCAGCATCACTGGTCATAAAAGAAATGCAAATCAAAACTACATTGATTCCACCTCATCCCAGTTAGAATAGTCATTTTCAAGAGAACAAATAATAGCAGATGCTGACCAGGATGTGGCTAAATATGAACACTACTACACTGTTGGTGGGAATGGAAGGCAGTATGGAGGTTCCTAAAAAGACTAAACATATAACTCCCGTAAGATCCAACTATCCCACTTCTTGGCCATCACGCAAATGATTTCAAAATAGAGCACAATAAGCTACCAGCACAACTATGTTCATTGCAGCATTGTTTACCATAGCTAAGATATGGAACCAACCCAGTTGCCCCACAATAAATGAATGGATCAGGAAAATGTGGTATATTTACACAATTTTATGCTTCTGTTAGAAAGAATGATATTGTCCCTTTCATAAGAAAATTGATAGACATGCAAAAAATTATATTAAGTGAAGTAAGACAGGCCCAAAGAAACATAGGCTCTATGATTTCCCTCATTTGCAATTAGTATTATCCTGTTAGTCCTGACAGAGGATTATAATAGCTGAAGTACTATAAACATATGTGTGATCATACAAAATGATGCTAATTGAAATGAACATCAAGATATTGAAACAGTAGGTCTTATTTTGTTTAGTTGTCAACCTTGATATAGCCAATGTACTGTAACTAGTTTTTTCTTTTTACTTTATTTCATTTTACTTTTCAAATTAGTTTTATCCCTGGCAATTCTTGTCTTTGATTCTGGTACCCTCCATCCTATATATGCATGTATTTGAGGAAAGGGAAGGGAAATAACAAAATGCTGAAAGATGACCCAGTGCAACAATGATAGGTTATATTAAATCGGGAATGATCTTCACAACAACATGGGGGACATGGGGGGAGGAAGGAGTGGAGGGAAGGGATAGAGAGAGAACAACAATAGAGTGGGAAACAATTTACAATGAGAAATGTAACTTATTCGTGTAAATATAACCCCTCTGTACAGCATCTTTACAATAAAATATTTGTTTTAAATTTTATAATATTTTATTTGAGAACATACTGTACAGAGGGGTTACAATTACATGGGCAGGATAATGCATATATTTCTTACCAAGCATTGCAGCCTCCTCTTTGTTTACCCTTCACCTCCCTTCCCAGCCTCCCCCCTCACCCTACCCAATCCTTCTCCCCCTCCCCCCCTACACCGACATTGTAAAGCTCATTTTTGACATGACATTTTGTACTTCTCATTGTTGCAACAGGTCCACCTGAATCCTTAAACGAATTGTTTGTCCCCATCTCCTCCACAAGTTATACTGACATCAAATATAGTGAAAGCTGGGGTTACACTTTGGGGGAGGGACATAGAAAGCAACAAAGAAATAATCTTATAAATGCATTAGAAATAAATGCATGAAAGAAAAAAACATTAAAATACATATTTAAGGGTTCGTTTTCCTAACATCACATTATCTGAACTTTTCCGCTTCATTCATACATATACTAGATATTGCAAATAAGGGAAACCATGGGACCTATGTTTCTTTGGGCCTGGCTTACTTCACTTAATATAATTTTTTCCAAGCCTTTCCATTTCCTAACAAACGGGGAAATGTCATTCTTTCTGATGGAGGCATAGAATTCCATTGTATATATGTACCACATTTTCTTGATGAATTCATCTACTGAGGGGCATCTGGGTTGGTTCCATATCTTAGCTATGGTAAATAATGCTGCAATAAACATTGTTGTGCTGGTAGATTTAGTGTGGTCTTGTTTGTAAACATTTGGGTAAATGCCCAAAAGTGGGATTGCTGGGTCATAGGGGAGCTCTATGTGAAGTCTTTTGAGGAACCTCCATACTGCTTTCCAAAGTGGTTGAACAAGTTTACATTCCCACCAACAATGAAGTAAGGTTCCTTTCTGTCCACATCCCCTCCAGCATCTGTTGTTGTTAGAGTTCTTGATTTTTGCCGTTCTAACTGGAGTGAGGTGATATCTCAATGTTGTTTTGTTTTGCATTTCTTTTATGGCTAGGGATGTTGAACATTTCTTCATATGTCTATTGGACATCCTTCTTTCTTCTTCAGAGAAGTTTCTCTTTAAGTCTTTCGCCCACTTATTTATTGGACAGTTGTTTCTTTGAGGATTTGTTGTTGGGGGGTTTAATTTTTTGAGTTCCAAGTATATTTTAGATATGAGACCCTTGTCTATTGTATGGCTAGTAAAGATCTTCTCCCAATCTGTGGGCTTTCTATTGATCTTGCTAGCTATGTCATTTGCCCTGCAGAAGCTCTGCAACTTTATGCAATCCCATTTGTCCAACCTTTCTTTGATTTGTTGTGTTTCCGGGTCTCTATTCAGAAAATTTCGGCCTGAGCCAAGGAGACCTAGGGTTTCTCCTATTCCATCCTGTAATGTTTTCAGAGTGTCTGCTTTGAGTTCAAGGTCTTTGATCCATTTGGAGTTGATTCTGGTGCAGGGTGATATATAAGGATTTAGCTTTATTTTTCAACATGTAGTTAACCAATTTTGCCAGCACCATTTACTGAAGAGGCTGTGTTTGTTCCATTCTACTGTTTTATCTCCCTTATCGAAGATTAGATGGCTATAGGTCTGTAGGTTCATTTCTGGGTTTTCAATTCTATTACATTGATCCTGAGGTCTGTTCTTATGCCAATACCAAGCTGTTTTGATTACTATGGCTTTATAGTAGAGTTTGAAATCTGGTCTTGATATTCCTTCAGCAGTATTCTTTCCGTTGAGGAGCGTTTTTGCTATTCGGTGTCTTTTATTGTTCCATATGAATTTTTGGATTGCCTCTTCTATTTCCTTGAAGAATGAGGGTGGAATTTTGATAAATATTGCGTTGAATTTGTAGATAGCCTTGGGAAATATTGCCATTTTCACGATGTTAATCTTTCCAATCCAGGAGCATGGGAGGTTTTGCCATTTTTTAAGTTCTGTGTTGAGTTCTATTTTCAAGATTTTAAAGTTTTCATCATAGAGGTCCTTCACTTCTTTAGTTAAGTTAATTCCTAGGTATTTTATTTTTTGTGGGGCTATTATAAATGGAGTTGCTTTCCTAATTTCAGCCACACTTTTCTCATTGTTGGCATACAGAAAAGCCATTGATTTTGGGGGTTAATTTTATAACCTGCTATTTTGCCAAAGTTTTGAATCAGCTTGAGTAATTTGGGAGTGGAGTCTATGGGATTCTTTAAATACAAGATCATGTCATCTGCAATGAGGGAGAGTTTTATTTCTTCTTTCCCTATTTGGATCCCCTTTATGTCTGCATCTTGTCTTATTGCTGTAGCTAGGCATTCTAATACTAGATTGAAGAGAAATGGAGAGAGTGGGCATCCTTGTCTTGTTCCTGAGTTAAGAGGAAATGGCTTTAGTTTTTCACCATTGAGTATAATGCTGGCTGTAGGTTTGTCATATACAGCCTTTATTGTATTGAGGAATGTTCCATGGATTCCTAATTTTTCCAAAACCTTCATCATAAAGGGGTGTTGGATCTTGTCGAATGCTTTTTCTGCGTCTATTGAGATAACCATGTGGTTCTTATTCTTGCCCTGATGATGTGATGAATAATATTAATTGATTTGCGTATATTGAACCAGGTTTGCATCCCTGAAGTGAATCCTGTTTGATCGTGGTATATGATTTTTTGGATGAATTATTGAAGTCGATTGGCCAAAATTTTGTTGAGAAGTTTTGCATCAACGTTCATCAAAGAAATGGGTCTATAGTTCTCTTTCTTTGATGAGTCCCTGCCTGGTTTTGGGATGAGGGTTATGATGGCTTCATAGAATGTGTTCGGTAGTGAGCTTTCTCTTTCAATTTCATTGAAGAGTTGGAGGAGAATTGGTGTGAGCTGTGCTTTGAAGGCCTTGTAAAATTCCGCTGTAAAACCATCTGGTCCTCGACTTTTCTTAGCTGGGAGGACTCTTATTGCTGTTTCTATTTCAATGCTTGATATGGGCCTGTTAAGATAGTTTAATTCATCTTGGTTTAGTTTTGGCATGTCAATATTTGCTAGGAAGAGGTCCATTTCTGTCAAGTTCTCAAACTTATTAGCATAAAGTTTTGAGAAGTATTCCCTTATAATGTCCTGAATCTTGGTTGTTTCCGTGGTGATGTTTCCATTCTCATCTCTGAGTTTATTAATTTGGGTGTGTTCTCTTCTTTTTCTGATAAGATTTGCTAAGGGTCTCTCAATTTTGTTAAATTTTTCTAAGAACCAACTCTTTGTTTTGTTGATTCTTTCTATAGATTTTTTGGATTCTAATTCATTTAATTCTGATTTAATTTTGATTATTTCTTTCTGTCTACTGGATTGGGGTTTATCTTGCTGCTCTTTTTCAAGAAGGTTTAGATGTGTCATCAAATTGTTAGTTTCAGATCTCTCCAATTTGTTGATGTAGGAGCTCAGAGCTATAAACTTGCCTCTGAGTACTGCTTTTGCTGTGTCCCAGAGGAGCTAGTAATTTGTGTGTTCATTTTTGTTGAATAGCATGAACATTTGAATTTCCTTTCTAATCTCTTCCATGACCCACTCATGACTCAGCAGTGTGTTGTTCAGCCTCCATGTGATAACGGACTTTCTTTGGTGGCTTTTTGTGTTGAGATCTAATTTTATTCCCTTGTGGTCAGAGAGAATGCAAGGTAGAACTTCAATGTTTCTGAATTTAGACAATTTTGCTTTGTGGCCTAAAATGTGGTCTATTTTAGAAAATGTTCCATGTGCTGCTGAGAAAAACGTGTATTCTGATGCTGCTGGGTCAAATGTTCGGTAGATGTCTGTTAGTCTAGTTGATCTATGCAGCTGTTTATATCTGCGGTTTCTCTGTTGAGTTTTTGCCGAGTTGATCTATCTAGTGGGGAGAGTGGTGTGTTAAAATCCCCAACAATTAATGTCTTTGGATCTCTATTGGATTTGAGGGAAAGTAGTGGTTCTTTGATAAAGTTGGGTGCTCCATTGTTTGGCGAATAGATATTTAGAATTGTAATATCCTCCTGAAGGAGAGATCCTTTAATTAGTGTTTAGCGACCTTCTTTATCTCTTCTCACGAATTTTAATTTGAAGTCTATTTTATCTGATATTAGGATTGCAACTCCCGCCTGTTTATGGGGGCCGTTTGCTTGGTAGATTTTGTTACAGCCTTTAACATTGAAAATGTGTTTGTTTTTATGTGCAAGGTGTTACTCCGGCAGGCAGCAGATAGAAGGGTCTGGTTTTTTAATCCAACTAGACAATCTATGTCGCTTAATTGGAGAGTTCAGTCCGTTAACGTTAAGAGATAGGACTGAGAGGTATTTGGGAGTTCCTGCCATGTTGTCCACCTTCGTGGGGGCTGGGAAACCTGGGTTCTTCCTATGCTTCTTGGATTCTCAGTTTGGGTGCAGTTTCTTGGCCTTTATTGCAGTCTTGTTGGTTTTCTATGTGTAGGACATCTTTAAGAATCTTTTGTAGGGCTGGTTTGGTGGAGATGTATTATTTCAATTTTTCTTTGCTATGGAAGGTTTTTATTTGGCCTTCAGTTATGAAGGAGAGTTTAGCTGGGTACAGTATTCTTGGTTGATAGTTGTTTGTTTTTAAGGCATGGCATACATCATTCCAGGCTCTTCTTGCTTTGATTGTCTCTGCTGAGAAATCTGAGGTGATTCTAATTGGTTTCCCTTTATAGGTGATTAATCTTTTCTCCTTGGCAGCTTTAAGGATCTTTTCCTTGTTCTGAGTTGATCCTGTGTGGATTATAATGTGACTTTGGGATGTCCTATTCTGGTCTGGTCTATTTGGGGTTTTAAAGGCTTCTTGTATCTGAATAGGCCTATCTTTTTGCATGTTTGGGAAGTTGTCTGCTAGGATCCTGTTAAACAAATTTCCTAGACCATTAACTTCTGTTTCTAGGTGCTCCTCTACACCCATTATCCTTAGATTAGGCTTTCTGATGGTGTCTTCCAGGTGTTGGATAGATCTATCATATTTCTTGGACTTGTCTTGGATGGTTGTATGTTCTTTCTCTATAATATCTAGGCTGTCTTCAATCCCTGAGATTCGATCTTCTGCATGGTCTAACCTGCTGTCAAGACTCTCTACTTTGTTTTTTATCTCTTTTCCTTCAAATTGGTCAGCTTTGATGGCTTCAAGTTCTTTGTTGAAGCTCTCTTTTAGGTCTTGTATGAATTTCTTTACTTCCTTAATTTGGTGTTCCGTGTTTGTTCTCAAATCACTTAGTTGATTGGTTATGGTTTCTTTGGACTCCCATTCCTTCTGTTGGGTTCCATTCAGCATTCCCTTTGTGGTCTCCCTTACTTCCTTCAGCTTTTTGTTAATGTATTCCATGAATGCCTTTAGTGATCTTTGTGTTTTCTCTACCTGGTCTCTCAATTCCTGTATTACTCTTTGATTAGCTTCCTCCCGCTCATGGGATTCCTGCAGTTCTCTTTCCTCCTGTTTGTGGGCTTCCTGCAGTTCTCTTTGAGTGTTCTCAGCCTGCTCACGCCATTCCTCCCTTTCTCTTTGAGTATTCTCAAGTTGTTCACACAAATCCTGTATCAGTTTTTGAGTAGCTTCCTCACGCTTATGATATTCCTGGTATAAACTTCTGGGTTGCCTCCTCTTTCTCCCTATCACGCTCATACAGAGTCCTTTGTAAGTTGTCAAACTTCTCACTTATCATGTTTGCCAGGAGTGTTTGTAGAGCTATTTGGGAGCTCTCCTCTGGATTATTCATTATCTGTTCTAACCCCTGATTATCAAGATTGGGAATTGAGATACCCGAATTTGCCATTTTTCTTGTGTTTTTCCGGCTTACTCTGCCCATTTGAGATGAAGATAGCACCAGTTTTGTGCTAGAACACTATCTTAAGGCAACCATCAACCAAAGTTTGCATTTGTACAATCAATAGTCTACAGATACAATCTAGTTCAACAGATACATCTATTCAACATCAATCAACTATATGTTAATGGGCTTCGAACCACAGAGAAGAATTTGGAAAACCAGAAATTATTAGGGTTGGGGAGAGATGTGGGTAAAAAATAGGAATAGATTGGTGTAGGGAGGCACAGGGAGAGTTAACTATGTCCTAATCACAATGCAGGAAATAGGTTGGGTAGGATGCAAGTAGAGAGAGAGAAAAAAAGAAGAAAGGGAAAGGGGAGTGAAAAGAGACCAGAAAAAAAATAGAAACGTAACAATTGATGTTATTATAGAAATTAAAAGACCATCTATTTAGAGAACACTGTGAATTTATTGAGAGAAGGGAAGGGACATAGAAGAGATGTGAAAAACTTAAAAAAATGCTTAAAATATTATATAGGTATAAAGAGGTAGTACTGCTATTAAGGAATTTAAGTCTCAGAGGTTTTGAATTGAGTAATGAATTTGTAGATTAAGTGTGTACACAATGGGGGATAGGGTCTACTAGTTAACTACGGGTTTATCTGAGGATGTGCAGGACAAGAGTTAAGTCACATAAAGAAGAACAAAAGAGAGGAAAAGGTGGAAAGGATAGGAAAGGGAGAAGAAAAGATCAGAAGTTCAGTAGAGCTAGACAAAAAACAAAAAGATAATAAAGAAAGAAAGAAAAAGAGAAAGAAGACAAGAAAAGAAAGGAAAACGCACATTCACGTATTCCTAAAATAAAAATTATAAGAGGAAAAAAAGTTACTGGAAAACAATTATTTTTTCAAAAGAGGCAAAAATTAAAGATTAATAAAAGTTTAGAAAAGGAAAAAAAAAATTTATATATATAACGTACCAAAAAAAAAAAATAAAGAAGAAGAAGAAAAAAAAAAGTTCTTTGATTTTTTTTGGGAGGGGTGGGAAAAATCCTGTATCTCCCTTGTGTCTGTACCCAGCCTCTTGTTGGAGTTTCTGGTCTGCTTGAGGTCCTGTGGCTTGATTGGTTTCTTAAGTCAGATTGTTCGAACAGGCAGAAAAATGCTCTGCTTTACCCAAGATTTTGAGATCCCCTTCCCAGGTTAGTTTAATGGGAGGGTGATCTGTTTTGAGAATCACAAAAGAGGGGAATGCAGTGATGAGGCTAGGTTCTGGGTAGAGTTGAGGCCTTTCAACAAACAGTAGATTTTCCCTGGGCTATTTTGTGAAAACCTCACAGAGCCCAGCCTGGAGCCATTCTCAGCGTTTCTGTTTTTCAATTGATTGTGGAGGCTGCTAGAGGGAGGGGCAGCCTCTGGCTCTGGTTACCCAGTGCGGAAAGCCACTCTTATGGCTGGCACCCGAGCTGGGTGACTTTTCCCTGAATGGAGCTGAGTCTGGCAGGTCATGCCGCCGTTAAGTTCTTGTGATCTGCTAAATGACTCGTTTTATTCCAAGGCCTGAGCTGGAGCTCGCAGCTCTGCCGAGCTTTGTTGGTATCCAAGATGGAGATCACCGGTGCTGGGTGGGCCCTCCTCTGCTCCCTGAGAAGGAGTGAGGAAGTCGGGCTTCTACTCACGCCGAGTCTTGGTTCCTGGGTCGTCTCTGGTCCGCAAACTGCAGGATGAAGATGTCTGCTCCTTGTCTGTTTTTGCTGGTGTTGAGTAGAATCCGCTCACCCGTCGCGTCTGGCTCCTTCTTCCCGGACTCTGTGGCTCAGTTATGGTTCCCTGCAGTCGCCGCCCCGGCGGCTGCTGGCAAGCGCTCAGATGTGTCTCTTTGCCTTGATTTCCTCTCTCTTGCCTAAACCTCTGTCCTGTGATGGCACACTTGGTGTGGTTCTCTGGCTTAGGGCTGTTCACTGGAAATCTAAAACTGCTTTCTATGCGAGAGCTTGGTCAGATTCCAGCTTCTCCTCCGCCATCTTCCCCCACATTCCCAATAAAATATTTTTTAAAATATAATAATAAATTTTTTCCCATCAAATGTCAAGCTGATACCATTGGAACTTCTGAGCTCATGTTAATGAGTGTTTTAGGAGTTTCAAGAAGCTAGTACTAAGTACAAATAACCACAATTTAGTGATAATAAGTAAAGCTCTTTTTATTGTACTTTATGAACAAAAGAAAATTTCTTTTTGTTTCTGTTCACTTAGAACTCTCTTTGCCATCTGCATTGTTCCAAAGTCAAACTAATCACTTATCCTTATCTTTCTTTGGTATCTAGCTTTGGCATGTAATCTGAGATATAAGCAGTATTCTTTTTTCAATTTGTAGGCTTAGCAGGGAGGTGCTCCTTCCGGGTCAAGAGGTTAGACTGGAGGACCCAGCACACTTGCTGTGGTTTCTTTCGCACTGCTCACTGAGGAACTTACTCAAATATGTTTTCAAATTCTACCAATAATTCTTATTAGTATGAGACACTTAATTAGAAGTCACTTTCTCAAACTCCTATTTGAGTAATAAATAGAATAGGAAAAATGTTGTTTGCTATTTTTATCACTACATATCTTAATGTCTAAGTATAAAAGCCAGACTTACTCTAAGGGCCTAGAATAAGCAAAATGGCTTCTAGAGCTCAGATTATTTCTTTCCACAGAAGATGACAGCAGCAGAAACTGGCAGAAGGAAGAGAAAGTTTAATGTCTCCTTAATTCTTAAGTTTCAGTGCTCAATGAGGAATCCTCAGGACTGAGGACAGTTTAAGGACGTAACAGTTCCTGTGCTGGTTTCTATTATAGGAAGCAGACACCAGTCTCCCATCACTCTTTAGGTGACACACATGAGTAGTGATCTTGGTGAGTCCTGAGAGGGTCCAAGACGGCTCTGTCATGATCACTGGAGACTCGGAATTGCTCTCTAAGAGAATGACATAGAGGAAGGTGGTAACAAGACCTGAGATAGGGTTTTGTCAGATCTAGGTGATTTGTAACAGGCACTAATGCCTTCTGACTAAGAATGTGAATATATCATCAGGGTCCGGCACACAAATTTATCATGACACGTTACCTTGCACCATTTCATAATGAAAGACAAGAAAAGATAATTAATGCCCTCTGGACATGTTTTCATCAATATTTATTAGATAAAAAGTTATAAAATCAAGTTCATGATGAGGAAAAATCCCAGATGAAAACCAAATTTCAGGGGCATTTACAAAAACTGTTGTTCTGTATATATCATATGTGACAAATTATTAAAACTTAAAGAAGCTGAGTACGTTAAATTAATTCTTTTTTACTACTGCTGCAACATTCTTTTACATTTCAACTACTTAATAAAAAGATGGTAGGCCAAGCATCACCAGTGGCTCACATCTAGCTTTAACTTTGGCTATTAAGAAGGATGAGACCTGTGGAAAGTGGATTGAAGCTACCCCAGGCAGGAAAATCTGTGAAACTTTTATCTCCAATTAACTGTTCAAAATCCAGAAATGGATGTTTGGTTCAAGTTGTAGAGAGTTAGCTATAAGTAAAATAGCTAAAGGTCAGCTCCCTGAGTTCAAGCCCCACTATACTCACACACACACACACACACACACACACACACACACACACACACACACACACACACAACCTATCTCAAAAATAACCAGTGACCAAGGACCAGAAGAAAGATAATATTTTTTCTTTATTTTCTTTCATTTTTTGTCATTTTTTCATTTATCTCTCTTTGGGAATGTAAAGGGGGCATAGCAATGGAGGGACAAAGGATGAATAAATGCAGCAGTGGCACTCAGTTGAGACTATGTTGAAAGTGCACTATGAAACTTGTTGGTGGGGAAGGAGGGGAAAACTGGAGGAGAAGCAGGGAAAGGGTGACATTGTCCAAATAGAAATATACTCATTGAAGTAGAGCTTTGGCTCAATATGAATGCCATTCTTCAGCAAAAGGGCTCAGGAACACTGCCCAGGCCATGGGTTCAAGCCTCATGACTGACTATATCAAAAACAAAGACAAAAATAGGTAGTCATTACCAAACGTATCTAACAAACCTTCTACATCACAGTAATATAAGAAGAAGAAGAAAAAGGAGGAGGAGGAGAAGAAGAAGAAGAAGAAGAAGAAGAAGAAGAAGAAGAAGAAGAAGAAGAAGAAGAAGAAGAACAAGAACAAGAACAAGAACAAGAACAAGAACAAGAACAAGAACAAGAACAAGAAGAACAAGAAGAAGAACAAGAAGAAGAAGAAGAACAAGAAGAAGAAGAAGAACAAGAAGAAGGAGGAGGAGGAGGAGGAGGAGGAGGAGGAGGAGGAGGAGGAGGAGGAGGAGGAGGAGGAGGAGGAGGAGGAGGAGGAAGAGAAGGAGGAGGAGGAGGAGGAAGAGGAGAGAGAGAGAAGGAGGAGGAGAAGGAGGAGGAGGAGGAGGAGGAGGAGGAGGAGGAGGAGGAGGAGGAGAGGAGGAGGAGGAGAGAAGAAGAAGAAGAAGAGAAGAAGAAGAAGAAGAAGAAGAAGATGAAGAAGAAGAGAAGAAGATGAAGAAGAAGAAGAAGAAGAAGAAGAAGAGAAGAAGAAGAAGAAGAAGAAGAAGACGAAGAAGAAGAAGAAGAAGAAGAAGAAGAAGAAGAAGAAGAAGAAGGAAGAAGAAGAAGAAAGAAGAAAGAAGAAGAAGAAGAAGAAGAAGAAGAAGAGAAGAAGAGAAGAAGAAGAAGAAAGAAGAAGAAGGAAGAAGGAAGAAGAAGAAGAGAAGAAGAAGAAGAAGAAGAAGAAGAAGAAGAAGAAGAAGAAGAAGAAAGAAGAAGAAGAAGAAGAAGAAGAAGAAGAAGAAGAAGAAGATGAAGAAGAAGAAGAAGAAGAAGAAGAAGAAGAAGAAGAAGAAGAAGAAGAAGAAGAAGAAGCAAGAAGAAGAAGAAAGTTAATAAAAACCAAACCAATGAGAGACAATCTAAGAGAGCAAGGTAAGGGGTGATATTTCCAAAAAGAAATATACTCATACCTGACTTATATGACTATAACCAATGTGTAAATTACCTTTATCATAATATAAAATTTAAAAAAACAGAAATATAGTGCTGGAGGCATAATCTGAAATGGAAGAAGATCATATTAATATGCAATACCAATTTCAAACCCCATTATCAATTTCCCTTTCAAAATGGCTCTTCTCATCACTTGTACTTTCCCTAGCTTATGAGATGGTGTGCAAACAGTTAAAGGATGAGGAATGGGTCATACATACAAGAGGAATTTAATAGTACCTGTAAAGAGCAGTACTTGCTAGAACACATGTTGACTAGAACACATGTTGATACCATGTTTTCTGAAATATATAAACCTAGTTGAGCTTGCATACAGGATCCACTCTATACATGCTGTGGATTCAAAGTTAACTAAAGTCTCTGGACCTCAAATTCTTCATAGGTAACAATAGTTATCTCACAGGATTATGAGACCTGGATGTCATTAAACATGGTGTGGGTTGTGTCTTAAGTGTGTGTGCAACACTCAAACACTGCTGGGGGCGAGTAAAAACTGGCGTGATGTTTACCATATTACTTAACAGTAATACAACACCTACTACAAACTCACGCCTATAATCCTACTTATAAAAGAGCTGAGGCCTCAGGATCTAGGTTCTATGTCAGCCTGGACCGGAAACTGGATGAGACTCATCTCCAATGACCTCTAAAAAGGTTGGAGATGGAGCTTCGTTCAAATGGTAGAGTGCTAGACTTGAGCATAAATCTCAGGACAGTGACCAGGCCCTGAGTTCAAGCCCTAGGCCCAACACACACACACACACACACACACACACACACACACAATTTTGTATGTTCCTATCACGTCACTTAATACTTTTTCTCTTCCAAGCCCACCAGTTGTTGTTGTTTTTGTTGTTGTTGATGATGATGATGATAACAAGGACTTGCTGTGAAGCTCAGGGTGCTATTAACTTACAATACCCCTGGGTACTGGGATTACAGGTATGTGTACCATATTGACTTTACTCACTAACTACTTATAACATTTTTCTGAAAGAAATTCATTCAAATTCATGAAGATACTATGGCTTAAAGTAGTTCACACTAATTTTCAAGTGTACAAAATGTAAATAATATAAGTGGATATAGTACTATCCTACCACATGGTAATTCCAGCCAATACTCAGGAACCTGACACAGGAGAATAAGGATTTGAGGTAAGCCTTGTCTACAATGTAGGACTCCTTCTATAAAGGAAAAAAAAAGTGTAAATATTAATCTACTATGAAACATACAATATGTTAAATTTATATAATGGAACAAATAGATCATTGTTAATGAAAATAAAATGGCTTTTACTAGAAATGAGGAATCAAATGTGCTCACCGTGTAGGTGAGTTAGAAAGTTCTTACCAAAAGCTACATACTTTTCTCGTTTTCTATTTTTCCAAAATTGTTTGCTTTCCAGAATCATGCCTTATCTTTCCTTTCTGGTTTCTTTAGCTTATTTCATACATGCCCACAGCGTCTTCAACTATCATTTATTTATGTGAAGAGCTTGCAAATATCTCTCTTCAGTCCAAACTTCTGGTATGCACCTCTCATCCATATATTCAACTACCATAAATACTTGTGAAACAGTAATCCTGTCTTTCTATTACTGGATATTAATGTGTCAGTAAAATTTAGGAAAATAAAGGAATAACATCAATAAATATAACTGATGATTGTAATAGTAATGTTAAACATTACTACAATGCTGATTATTTTCTGAGCAATTTAATATAAAGCTCAAGGAAAGCAACGTTTTTGAGTGCTGATATTGGGGCTTAAACTCAAGACCTTACCTTCTCACTTACGCATTTTCCCTCAAGAGCGGTGTTTTACTCTTGAACCACAGATTCCCTTCCAAATTTATTTTGGGGATTATTTAGATAAGAAACTCATGGTCTTTCCTTCTTGGGCTGGATTTAAACTTGGATTCTCAGATCTCAGTTCTCTGAGTAGATAGAATTACCAGTGTGTGCTAACAATGTTCAGTTTCAAGGAGAGGGCAAGTTTCTGATTTCAAGCTCCAGGAATAGCACCAAAACATATGACATATAAATATACTGATAAACTAGGAACCCAAACAAACCAAATGTGAATATCTAGATGGGCGACAGACTTAATAGCATTATTATCACTATTACCTTTCCTAGCATTTTGAATAACCTGAAATTATGGATTAAAGTCATAGCTTAGTTGGTAAAGTACTAGCTAAATAGCAACAACATCAAACACCAAGTACAAGTCTCAGTCTCAAACTTTAAATGAAATCTGAAATGATTTTTTCCTTAAATGAAAAATGACCATAGGATACCCCTGATACCTAAATGTATGGTTCAAAGAAGAAAATTGGAAAATGTTCAGAAAGACAGAATTTTAAATCTCAGTGATTACCATATGGACAGTAGATCAGACCATGTGTAACTTCATAATACATGCAGTAGGCTACATTAAGGACTTAAAAATTGTACACATTTACACTCCTCAAAGAAAAAACACAACTTACCAGGACACAGGGAATTCACATATGTAATTCTAGCTTAGTGCTCTGCTACTTGAGCCACAAACTCCATTTCCAGCATTTTTGGTGTTTAGTTGGAGATAGGAGTCTCACAGATTTTCCTCCCCTGGCTAGCTTTGAAACAAAATCCTCAGCTCTTTGCTTACTGAGTAAGCTTGAACTGATACTCTTATTTTTCTATTCTATTCTTTTGCTTTTCTATGGATATTTAAGTATCATTTTGTTAAGTGGCAAAAAAAACCCTGCTTTTGAACACAGCAGAGAAAATCAATGAAAATAAAAGCTGTGTCTGAATAGATCAATAAATGGATATATATTTTAAAAGACTGATCAAATCCAAAATAACAAAACAGAGAAGAAACCAGTTGCCAATAACCAAAACAAATGAGTACTTTATCAGAAATCCTACCATTATAAAATTTAAAAGTTCAGTAATAAACAACTTCAGATGATTTATTCAAAGATGAAACCTATCAAACCTACTTAAGGAAGAACGAAAAAAAATGGAATCTACACAAATTTTCTTAATTTACATTTAAATGCATTGCAATCTATAAAACTCTAGGTACTGATGAATTTATTATTGACTTTCCTAAAACTTTGAAGAGATCATTTTGATTCTACAAAAATATTTCCTTAGAAAGTGAGGAAATACTATTTGCCCTCTTAAAAGTTTCTCATAAAAAAAATCTGTCTGAATTTCGTCTGAAATTATACTCTACGTACTGAGCAATTAAGGAGAATTGTTTCAGGACATTGAGTCTGCTAATCATTAACTACTTGATCGTTCATTTACTTAGTCCTTATTTTTTTGTATAACATTTGAAAGGTTTTATAAAATCCATTAAAGATATACTTCTGAATTGGAAAACCTTTTGGAGGGAATTTACTCAAAGCAGAATGATATATTTTAGGCATCTCAGTATTTAGAGCTGTGAATATGAAATCCATGAATAGTATAACTTGTTTTTAAGGAAGTTTTTAATACATAGAGCATAACTAAGAAAAATTGTAGTTGATAGAGTAACTAAGGGAGGCCAGGACGTGGCCAAGTGCCTCTACAGGAAGACAAAAGCTTGGGATGTACCCTGAGGGAGAACTCTCCTGTCCTGTTCTGTCCTGTCGAGCTACTTGTCATGTATTGGGTGCCTGTACAGGGAGGGCTGGCACTGCTCTCACAGCACCATGAACATGGTCAGCTTGCCGGCATCCACGGCCAGCAGCAGAAATCAGATGAAGTGGAGCAGGGATTGGATGGAGGGTGGCCGGTGCTTGATGGATGTTGCTTCTGTGCATACATGATGAAGACCACAGACCTGGTTTTGTTTTCTAATAGAGAAACTGCAGCACTGCCTGAGCCACAAGTATGTCCACTTGCCATGGAAACTGTGGGGCCGTGGAGTCCTCCACCAGCATGTTGGCACAGCCCTCACTGACTGTAGAGTGTAGAAAGTAGTATCAAGATTCCCAGTAGTTCGGCTCTTTCCACAGGGTCAGGGCTCAAAATGGAAGGAGCTAAGGGTGGCCCCGTTTCCAGGAACCCCAACTGGAACAGTTCAGGCCTATGGAGAAGGGGTCCATCAACTCAACACCCAAACCAGACACTACATCCATTTCTGCCTACTTCAGGGACTCCAACACCTGCATGTGTTGGAGCACATGAGCACATGAGCTCTTGGGCCTCAGAGGGCTTGCTCTGGGACATGTACCTGAAGAAGATGGTCCAGTACATTTGGTGTGCCCCATACTGGCTGCCTTTCTCCATGCAGCTTAACTTGCATGTGATTGTGGGCTTCATTGTGGGAGCCTTCCTGCTCCACCATCGCTGCTGCCAATGTGGCCCAAATAGTATAATCTTTAGAAAGTCTAGGCCAAAGCCCGAGAATATTAATGCAAGGAACTGGGTACATCAAAGAAGAGGGTGGGGAAAGGGAAGACAAATGAAGAGAGGAAGGGGCAGAATGTAGTCAAGCTCATTGGGAGAAAGTGAGGGAATAGAAGATGCTGTATGAAAGGAAATGTTCTCATCTGACTTATGCAAATGAAATCCCTCTACACAGCCTCTTTAAAATAACTATAATCAGCTGGGCACAGGCCACTCAGGCCTGTAATCTTAGCTACACAGGAGGCTGAGATCTGAGGATCTCAGTTCAAAGCCAGCCCGGGCAGGAAACTCCATGTCATCCTTATCTCCAATAAACCACTAGAAAACAGGAAGTGGCACTCTGGCTCAAGTGGTAGAGTGCTCACCTTGAGTGGAACAGCTGAGGGATAATGCCCAATCCCAGAGTTCAAACCCCATGCCTGACAATAAATAAATATAAACTAAATTAATTTGCTGAAAAGGAATTCATTGTCTATACTGCAAAACTAAGAAAAATAAGGGAATGGTGGGTCAGAGAGGGGTGTGATTATTGTAGGTGTGGCACAAATCAATATGTACTGTATTCATAAACTGCTTTTGTTATATGGCAACTTCTTTGTACAACTACTGAAAGATAATTGACAAATAAAAATAATAATTGAATAGATGTAAGATAAGGTACAGGAGAAAGAAATGGTTGATAGATACTTCTGATATAGAACAGGGCTTCCTATTACATTGGGACCCTATAGAAGAACTCTACTGTTTTTGTAATATTTCAGAATAAGATGAGATTCATAAAGCATAGTTCATTATGATTTTTCAAAAATAATTTAAATAGTTGTTAATAACCCAACAATACTAAATTCCTATATTATCTACATGAACAAAGGTAATTTATTATCATGGTTTGAAAGAAAAATCTATGGAAACACTTTAATTTTTGGTAAGTCGTGAAGCTTGAACTCTGGGCCTGGACACTACCCCTCAGCTCTTCAGCTCAAGGCAAGCACCTTACCACTTGAGCCGCATAGCCATTTCTGGTTTTCTGGTGGTTAATTAGAAATAAGAGTCTAATGCACTTGCCTGCCCAGGCTGGCTTTGAAGCGCAATCTTCTGATCTCAGCATCTTGACTAGCTAGGATTACAGGTGAGGGTCACCGATGCTGGCAAAAATTCTTAATTCCAATTAATAAGCAGAAACCCAGAACTTGAGGCTTTGCTTAAAAGGGGGAATACAGGTAGAAAGTGTAAAGCAACTACTAGCAGAAAGGCAAGCAGAGAATGAGAGAGAAAGAGAGGGAAGGAGAGAAAAAGGGAGAGTAAGAGAGAGGGAGGGAGAGAGAGAGAAAAATGTAAAAACAAGAAGGAACCATGGGAGGAAACAGGCAAAAGAGGGTAATGAAGGTGAATATTATCAAAATATGTAGTATGAATATAGGAAAATATAATGGAGTCCATTATTTTGTACAATAATAAGACAATATATCTAAAAGAAATTCAAGTTTGAGAGCAAATTTCTCAATTTATAAGCTTTATTTAGACAGTGAGGAGGACATATTAGCTGGTGGGGAAGATATTATTTACATTTCACTTAGGCCCCAAACATAATCTCTGAAGATGCTCCTGTTCTATCCAGGCCAATGAAGTGGCCACTGCCAGTTTTTGCAGCAAAAAAAAAAAAGGGTCATTCTGAGAACCAATGAGAGATAATGGCCGGACATCTGTGGCTCAAGCTTGTAATCCAAATTACTCAGGAGCCTGAGATGTGAGGATCCAACTCAGGACAAGCAGGGAAATCCCTGAGACACTAATCTCAAGTTAAACACTACAAATAGGAAATGGAACTGTAATTCGAGTACAAAGGCTCCAGGACAGCACTCAGGTTCTGATTTCACCCTCAGGTCCAGAAAATACATACATATACACAGAGATACACAGACACACAGACGCACAGACACACAGACATACAGACACAGACACACAGACACACACACACACACACACACACACACACACACACACACAGAAAGTTAATTATGTATTAGAAAACTCAGTCATATGTCAACATTTAATGCTCACAAATGTTAACTCCCACTGATTTTCACATTCTCTTAAAAGGGACTATTTACTTGGCAGATTGTCCTGCATTTTATAAAAGAATTTATAGTCATACTTCTTTGGCAGTCACTATCACAAATTAGAATGGCAGGAGAGGGGAGGGAATGGGAAACTGTGTAGCTACTTTCCTTGTGCTCCACTGATAGTCTTATGCTTCACTATTGGAAAGACATTAGCAGGAATGAGATGTGTCTAACATAATTTAAAACCATTGAAATGGCCACTGATCATGTATAGACTGATTAAGTACAACTTGACATATAGAGTGAAAACCACAGGTTGCTCTATCAAGTGAAAAGCAACCTATATATGATATAATTGGTAACATTTGATGTATGTATTTTATACTCATGGACATAGAAGTTTGTACATGCATGGGAACGGTTCTGGCAATATATATCTGACAATGGAATTCTTTTGGGAACGGAATATATGGTTGTGTAGATGGAGTGGGGACAAAATCTTAAATCCTAGATTAGAATTATGACATTTATATACAACCAAATCTATTTCTTTCAAAATTAAAAAAAGATGTACTAGCATATGAGATAAGAAAAATAGCACATAAATCTGTAGTAATTTTTTCTCACTTTTTGATTAGCACACATTCTTCCAAGGATTTGATTTGTATCTTTATGAGACTCATTTCCTCCATCACTCTCACACATCTACAGACTTTTCTCAAATCAATGTCAACATGCTTTGTTGTTCATTTTTACATGTATTAAAAAACTACCTATTTTGAACATGTTTTCCCACCATTGCCCTCTCTGCCCTTCTCACTTCCATTAAAACACACATATAATAGTTTTTTAGCATTCCTATATCTCATTTTAATTAAATTGCATAACAATATTATTTAAGAAATTTCACCATAAAATTTTACAAACTCATATTGAGTAATTTTAGTCATACTGATGGCCTGACTCTCCCTTTCCCCATCTAGCTTCCTCTTCAATATTCAATGGATTTCGGTGAGATACCTTTGTCATCATTGCCATGCACAGATGCCAAATAACATTTATTTATCCTTCCCTAATCCTACAAATTCCCTCAAAAATTTCCAAACATATAGACATATTCTATAAATGTATTTATATATGATTCTCTATGTGTTTACACGTTTATCTTTTAGATTGTGTATTTACATATTATAGAAAACATGTGTCCTTTATCTTTCTTAATCTGGCTTAAAATCACTCAACATGATAGTCTCCATTTCTATCTATTTCCGTGCAAATAAAAACATTTCACTCATCTTAATGCATGGTGTGAAGTAGAAGGGAAAGGCCTGGCTGGGCATACACAATGGAAATCTGGTATCATGTAGTTAACATTTAATGCCAAGTGGCCAGAAAGATTACTGGTGTTAGTGCAGATGGAGGGAAGTGAGAAACCAACGGAGCCTCCAGTATGTCCAAATGTGCCTAGAGACCTCTTCACCTGGACAAAGAAGCTGGGGTGATAAGGGAAGAAATAACCAAAAAGTTTGAGCAGGGAAAGGTGATAAGATAATTGGGACCCACATGCTACAGCAAAGCCAGGTAACATGAAGAATGGAGTTGACACAGACTGGGCAAAGTTTAGGCCACTGGGGTCTTTGACAAAGCCATTGAAGGCTATCAGATAATTATTGATTGAATATAAGATAGTGATAGAATACAAATATAGAGAGTGGAAAATTATTATTGTATTTCAGTTTCCTTGGGTACCATTGTTATATACTTTGTTTACTAAGAAATTGTCATAACATTGAAAAAAGAAGATAAAATGGAAACTGGTAAATCAACTGGCTGTGAAAGTCAGGATTTCAAACATATGTTTGACTTCTAAAATCCCATACAAGTGTAACAGTCTTACAAGGGAACATGGGAAGCAGATTCTGCTTTTGTGTGTATAGAAAGCACTTCTTGAAGCCCACCAAGCTTGTCACACCAAAGACTGGGTTCTCAAATCCCATGAGGAGATATTGTCACTAGAATCTTCTACATAGGAGGCTCAATGCAAATTGTTCATTTTTGTATTGATCTTTTGCTAACTGACCTTAAAAAAGAAAAGTAAAGCCTAATTCTGTTACAAAGATAAAGATCTCCCAGCCAAGAGAAGCCAGGCTCATATTCTTTCTGGCTGCCTGGTGATTAGCCCATTGGTTGTACTTTTGTCCTTCTGATATAACACTTCTGTGAGGTGTTACCCTGCTTTGAGAAGGCAAATCCTTGTTAGAGGCATGATTAACTTTTGAGGACAAGGATACATTGGTTAACCTTTTCTTCAGTGGCATTTTAAAGACACAATGAGAGTATATGGTTCAAGACCATTCAAGGAAATATTTTTTTAACCAAGAAACCTATCTCAATCAGTATTCACTAGATGTAGTGGCATACATCTGTCATTCCAGTTTGTATGGGAGGCATAACTAGCACGGCTACAGTCAACAGCCCAGGAAAACCTACAAGAATCTACTTAAAATTAAGTAATATTAAAAGGTCTGTCAGTTTCGTGCTTCCCTAACAAGTGTAATTTCATATGTGGCAAATCTAGGTACACTCTTCCACAGTGAATTTATAGAATGACCCAGGCTCAGGTGTGTTCTGAATTTCCACATCTTACTTTCTCAGTAGCCCCACCCATTCCAGCACACACATGGGGCTGGGATGGGCAGCTTCCTCTGTTGCTGGTAGGGGTTGATGCTTTATGCAAGCAATAAATTAGTAAACATACAAACTCCCAAAGAGTATTCTGTTTTCTTTTCCACTCTGCTTCCATCCATCCAGTACTCTGCTGCTCTGCCTCTCCAAGGTTCAGAAAATGCTGGTCCCTCCTCCTGGACATTCTCACATTTGATCTACCTGGAAAATACCTGTTCTACTTCCACAACCCTCACAGGATTCTACCTGTATACGTTCTTTCCTGTATCACTGTACTCCAAGCCCAAGATAATAATTCATACTACTCTTTACCTTTGTCCTTCCCAACAGTCTTCTTGGCCTGCTCTGGAATGTTGTGTAATTAGGTACTATGCATACCACTACCCTTTTACATTCTTCAGTTACCTAGAGCAAGATATGCTTTCTAAAGATATCTTCCAATATAGAACAATACTTTGTAAACACTGGCCATGGTATCAAACTAAAGGCAGTTGAGTAGAAGTGTGTATTAATCACATAACATTCCTGCTATGTGTGATGCTATACATTTGTAATCCTACCATTCAAGAAGTTGATCCAGAACATCATGAGTTCAAGATCAGCCTGGGCTACAATAGGTCTCAAAAATAAAAGAACAATCCTACTTTAGTAAAGGAATTATTTTGAGGAACAACACATCTAAATGAAAATCTAAAAGGACAAACAAGGTAACACAAAGCACCCTATCAATGCTCCACAGCTTACTCACCACCCACCATGAGAGATTTCCACCAGCCAGGAATAAATCTTTCAGCACAGCACAAAACAGAAACAAAAACACCCCCAGAATAATTCTTGAAACCAATTTTCCCTTAAAAACATTTCTGATAAACAGGATGAACAACTTTTAAGCCCAGTACTACCAATAAAAAAGGAGAAAATGAAATATATAAAATTTTAAAAATTACAATTAGTGTAGTGGCACACCCCTGTAAAATAGTTACTTGGAAACCAGAGTTCAGGATTGCATAGGGAACAATTATCAAGATCCCCGTCTCGGCTGAAAATGTAGCTTAGTGGTAGAATGATTGCCTAGGATGCATGAAGCTCTGGGTTTGATTCCTCAGTATCACACAAACAGTAAAAGAGGCTCAAGTGGTAGAGCTCTAACCTTGAGCAAAAGAAACTAAGGGACAGTGCTCAACCCTGACTTCAAGCCCCACAGCTGGGAAAAAAAGATCCCATTCTCAATCAATAAGTGCTTCCAGGTATGTATGAGAGGCATTCTAACACTGCGTTCTAACACAACCTAGGGAATCCATGATATTCATTCAAAAGTAACTGTTATAAACAGGGCTAGCTGTCTAACACTTGTCTAACAAGTGCAAGGAAATGAGTTTAATCTAGGTACACACGTGCTTGGGTACACACATAGAGTCCTACAGAAAGATATTCGGATAATTGAATAATAGCATATGCACAGCAGTGGGTGAGAGAGGAACTCCACACCTTCTAGTAGATATGTGGACAGATCATAAAAACAAAAATATGTATATTTTCTCTTGATGTGCATATTATAAAATTATATACATGCTCATATGTGTGTATAAGTTGAATACATTAAGCAGCTATATGACTCTGTATGTTACATAAGCACTGAATAAAGGAAGAAATGGTCCAAGGTTACCTCAGAAAAATTGCTGAGATATGCCTCTGCTCTCAATATATTTTCTGGTTAATTGGAGACAATCTTACAGACTTTTCTGCTTTAGGGAGCTTCAAACTACAATCTTCCAGGTCTCAGTCTCCTAAGTAGCTAGAGTTACAGGCATGCCAGAGTAGAGATGTAGCTCAAGTGGGGAGCATCAACCTTGAAAGAAAAAGTTAAGGAAGTGAATAAGGGCTTGAATTCAGGCGCTAGTACTAGGGTATGTGAGCACACATATGCATACACATACACACTCACAGATTAACAAGAATGAAACTCTGGTCACCCAGCTATATTTGTATACTTTAAATTACCTGTAGATTGTGGTTTAATAATCTAATAATACAGAAATGATTCCTCAAGCTTCCTCCTCTTTATCACATTAGGTGTCTTAATTACCTTATCAGGGTTTTTCCTTTCCTTTTTCTCTTGTGTGTGTGTGTGTGTGTGTGTGTGTGTGTGTGTGTGTGTGTGTGTGTGTGTGTGTATGTGTGTGTGTGTGTGTTATACACACACTCTGTTGTATGTATAACAATACTGAGACTTGAACTCAGTGAATTGACATGATGCTATTGCTTCTTCTCTCAAAGCTGTTCCTCTACCCCTTGAGGCACAGAACCACTTCCATCTCTTTTGGGGAGAGAAGTGTCCCACGCATTTTCTAGGCCAAGTGGGGCTCAATCAGAAGTCTTTATATCTCAGCATCATGAGTATATTTTTTTCTTATGTGCTAAAATCATCAGGTAATAGTCATACTTAAAATTTAAAAAAACCTGCTGGGACAGCAGTGAGGGCTTGATTAATGCCCTAGGACCAGCACAAAAAATAAATTCAGTTTCTTGTGATTATTTCAGTTTAATTATTGCTACCTCCAGGATTATCATCTATGTCAAGGGTATCTGGAATGTGACTCCCTCCATAGATAAGGGATCACTCTAATTCATTCAATCAATCAAAAGTAACTGTAAATCCTCCATATATTACCTGTGTAATGTCAATTAAAATTGTTAATAACCAATAAATTATAAAAAGGGTAGACAAAAAATCCATTAACATCCAAGATTTAATTCATGCTATGACATTTTAGACCTCACTCAGGAGTTTTCTTTTTTTTTTTTTGTCGGTCGTGGGGCTTGAACTCAGCCTGGGCACTGTCCCTCAGCTCTTCAGCTCAAGGCGAGCGCTCTACCACTTGAGCTACAGCGCCACTTCCGGTTTTCTGGTGGTTTATTGGAGATAGGAGTCTCACGGTCTCTCCTGCCCGGGCTGGTTTTGAACCGCGATCCTCAGATCTCAGCCTCCTGAGTAGCTAGGATTACAGGCGTGAGCCACCAGCGCCCGGCAGGAGATTTTTTAAAACATATTTCTCTCACTATTGGTATTCTATCCAATGTGAAACTGAGGAACTGAAACCATACACTACCTAACTTAAAGGCCTACATCAAGAAACAATTAGATAGCAGACATTGATACAAGGAAGCTGTACATTGCATATTCTCATCAGTCAATTAATACTAAAAACAATGGACACAGGCCAACCTGAGCTGAAGCTGAATATTTTGTCTCAAAAACAAAAAGTGAGGGCTGAGAATGTGTCTTAGTGGCAGAGTGCTTGCCTAGCAGCCAGGAAGCCCTGAGTTTGATTCCTCAGTAAGATATAAATAGCAAAAGCTAGAAGTGGTAGAGTGCTAGCCTTAAGCAAACAACGCTCAGAACAATGCCCAAAGCCTGAATTCAAGCCCTAGGACTGGATAAAAAATGGTTAAGGCAGGAAGCAGAGAGAAGAGGAATGGAATTATTTGTCTGAGCCTACATTTTCTTAGCCTTCATGAACTTTCAACTTGTGATTTATGTTTTCATTCTATTCAGTAGTCAACTAACTAGCTTCCACTGAGTCTCTGAATCTTGGGTTATTCAGAGTTAAGAATCTTAATTTTGGTGCTGTGGATTTTGGTAAATGGAAGAGCACTTGCTGGCAAGTGCCAGGCCCTGGGTTTTGTTCTCAGATTTGAAAAAAAAAACTATTTAATCTTATTTAGTTTATGACTTACTTCACAGAAGAAATAAATGTATTCACTCATTCATGGACGCACATATTGATATATTTTTGGGCTCATTTGAGAAAATTTACTATGAAAAAGCATAACAAGTCACACACTGATGGTTCATGCTTGTAATCCAAGCCACTCAGGAGGCTGAGATTTGAGGATCATGGTTTGTAGTCAGTTGGTGCAAAACCGTCTATAAGTCTCTTATCCCAACCAGTAAAAGACCAACCAGCAAAAAAACTATAGCAGTGGCTCAAGCAGTAGAATGTTAGCCAAGAGCTATAAAGCTACAGGGCAGCACCCAGTCACTGAGTTCATGTCCCAGCAGAACTGGCAGAAAAAAAACGAACTCAAATTAGGTTCAAAATAGTTCATAATCATTGAGAATAATTTGCTATTTGGGGCCAAACAAAACAATCATTTTTCTACTAATGACACAGAATAAAAAAATCCTTAATTAGTTCTAAATCATGTAGGATTTCACTATGTGGAAATGTACCTTTTCTAATGATAGCAGAAAACTTCAGTATTACTGTATATATTATATCCCAGGACTGTAAAACATATAAAATTAGATTTGTGCTTCATGGACCAAGTTTCATGATTCATAAAAGAGTATCTTCACAGTACTTAAAGTTTTTATATACTCTACACTGATCCTTTTTCCATACTGTATTATTATTGAGCACAACATAATTGTTAGTAAGCCCTGCCTTTTCATTGGAAAATTCCCAATGCTGAACTTTCTAAACTTTCCTTTCTTTTATAAAGCAAATAAAACTATGATGGTATGTGAATATCATCAGTAGAAAAGTAAGTGAATGTCACCTCTACAATGCTCTGGACCTGCTTGATCATCTCACCCAGCTGCAATTCTGTGTTCTTTCAGGCATCCTTTCAGGCTGATTGATCTTCTTAGTGCCCAGGTTACGGTGCCCAGTAACTTCCCTCCAGTCTCCATGGTTAGCTCTTGGTTGTTTCTTCATTGCAGAAAATGGATTTCTCTATTCTACAAAAAAATTAATGTGATTGGGTCAAGCCTCTACTGTCATAAAGATTTTATTGTACGTTAGTCCATATTTCCTCAGAGAATTCCCTAAATATTCAATTAATGGGAGGAAGGGGCTTGGAGGGAGGGAGGGAAAAGAAGACACTATACAAAAGGAAATGTATTCATTATCTGACTCATGTAATTTAATCCCTCTGTACATTCTCTTTATAATACCAATGTAGACATGGCCACTTATTCACCTAACAAAACTAATATGTTACACATATTGAGAAGACAGTATACTCCCAAATAAAGTGTACTTAAATCATGTGCAAGGCCGCTCCAGCCCCTTTGCCTCTGCCACACCTGGTCCTTTTGTCCAAGATGGGGTGCCAAGGGCACTGCCTCCTGGGCTTCAAGACCGCTGCTGTGAGGATCTGTGGGCCACAGGTCAGCATCTCCAACACCGAAGTTGCAGAATGGGGCGGGTCAGCGCAGCTTGTTATGGTCCACAATTCTGCTGCAGTGTGAAAAGGAGGAGGGCTGCAAATGAGGCCTCTGGTGCCAAGCACCCTGCTAAGGCTAGAGTCCTTGGAAAGCCATACGGCAGCAGGGTGCAGCCACTAGACTGTGAACCTCCAAGCTGGCAGTGGAGACCAGACAGCAAGGCCTCAGTGACCTGGGCACCTTGGCTCATCGCACCACACCTTGCCCAGTGCCTCGACCTTGCAGCTGCTGCCTGAGGTCTGGTCTTTGGGCCCTGCCCAGCAGCTGGGAGTACCAGATGCTACTCAGCAGCCTGAGCCCCCCGCTGCCAGCTGAGCACCCAAGGACTGGATTCTCCACCAGGTCAAGCGCCTCAGGGAGACAGTCAGTGACTGTACACATGCCGACCTCATCTGGGTGGCCTGTGTGAATTTCTGGCTGCCTGCAGGATGAGCAAGAGGCCTGGCAGAAAATCCTGGCCGGCCAGCGGCTGCCCTAAGCCCCTTCGTTCAAGGTGGAGCCCATGCCCCTGCGCTGCAGGAACAATGGAGGTGATGGCAGGCAAGGAGATGCAGCAGCAACACCACTGCTACCTCCATGCAGCCCACAGAGACCCCAGGGCTGCCCGCGACATCAACCCCCTGGGCTGTCTGCTCCTGAACTGAGGCTGCCCATACAAGCAGTACTCACTTTCCTCTATGTATGCACTGCCCCTGCCCAATCCCCAGGTGTCACTGCCTCCTCTGCCACCTTTGTCCTGGACACTCAGCTGCCATAAGGGCCCCTCATAGAGTTCATAGTGGTTGAGGGCGCTTTTGCAGGACAGCCCCCAGGAAAGAGTGATAGGAGACTTGAGTCTGTGGAAAAAGGTATTCCACACATATTTTGATAGAATATGAAATCAGATGAAAACAAAAATTATCAAATTTTAAAAAAGAAATTAACCATGCATCAATGGCTCACAGCTTTTATCCAAGCTCCTCAGAAGACTGAGAGCTGAGGATCAAGAGTGGAAGCCAGCTTGGGTAGGAAAGTCCCTGAGATTCTTATCTCCAATTATCTACAAACAACAACAGCAGCAGCAGCAGCAGCAGCAAAACCCCACAAGTAAAGCTGTGGCTCAAAATGATAAAGTGTTAGCCCTGGGCATGAAGCTCCAGGACAATGCCCAGGCCCAGAGTTCAAGCTTGATGATGATCCCCCTTCCCCAACAACAACTACAACAAAAATAACAAAAATAAAAATTAAAAAAATATTCCAGTGACATCCTCTACACCAACTATATGTTAAACATCTTGCATAGTATCCACATGCTCACTAGGAGTGTGCTGTAATATTCTAGGACAGGGTCAACAAACATGTTTTGTAAAGAGTGGGCCAATATGGTCTTCAATAATAAATACTCAACTCTGCCTTGCATCATGAGAACATACAAAAGTTAACGTGGAAATGGAAGGATGAGGCTAGGTTCAAATACAACTTTATTTATAAAACTGGGAGTGTCTCATGTTTGATTACAATATTCTGATTCTTGATTTTAGGTTACAAACACCGGTCCATAGCCAAGATCCAGAATATTCCAGTAGTTTCATTTATTTATATTAATTACAGAAGATGTAATTATGTAATTTTAAAAAAGAAAGCACTCAATTGCAATACAATATGTTCTATTTGATCACCTGAACTGAAAAACTCATCTACTTACAATAGTCAATTGCTAGATTTTTCAGATTTACTAAAAATAATTTGCAAAGATCTTAAGGTAAACAAAAAAATCTAGGAAACGTTACTCTGACATATTATGAAAATATATCCCTAACTCGGTTCTACTTTTCAATAACTTAGAGCAAATTGGGGAATCCATCCAAGAGAGTGAAATTCTGAAGAAAGACTTGTCTTCTACACACTGCACTGCAGCTCCTGGATAAGAAACCAGGGATCACCAAATATCCACACTGCTTTTCACACTGTAATTCCCCCTCAACAGACTACCAGCACATAGAAGAATTTTCACCAAAACCTGAGTGCCTCACTTCTTTTGTGTATTTATATGCACTATCCTAAGGCTTGAAGTCAAAACCTTGGTTCTGTCCCAGAGCTTTTCACTGTAGGCTAGCCTTATACCTCTTCCAGCTTTCTTTGGCAGTGAATTGGAGATGAGAGTCTCACAGACTTTCCTACCCAGGCTGACTTTGAACTGAGATCCTCAGATCTCAGCTTCCAATTAAAGGTAGAATTAAAGGCATGAGCTACCAGTGCCCAATAAACTGCCCTACTTTTCTTGATTGTTTTTATTTTGTTTGAGATCAGGACTTGAATTCAATATCTGACACTTTTTCTCACTAGGTATCACTCTGCCACTTGAGCCATATATCCAGCAATCATTATTTTAAATAGCTGGAAATCATTAAATTTTCTTAATATAGTCTCTACAATTACTGTTGTTCTAAAACTCATCCTAATCAAAAAAGTCTTATTTATGGACCCTAGAGATCATCTGAGCAAATTCTCATAATATTGCTTCTAATTGCTTATCACTTTAGGAACATGATTTTTTAAATTATTGTTTTACATAGCACAGTTGTCATTAAACAAAGCAGTTTATGAATACAATATGCCTTGATCAATGCCACCACTTTCAACATTCTCATTAATCCCTCCCCTTCACACACCTTCCCTCACTCTTCTCAATTAATGGTAGGATATTTACTGGAATTCTCTCTGCATTTTCCCCCTTTCCTCCTTTTCATCCTCCAACCTTTCCTCCCTTCACCCTACTTTTGACTACTTATGACCCTATGATCCAGCAACTCTACTCCTGGGGATTTACCCAAAAGATTACAAACCAGGATATAATAAAGCTTTCAGCACAACCATGCTTAGTGAATCAGCCCAAATGCCCCTCAAGAGAGAAATGAATCAAGAAAATGATGAATATTGACCATTTGTAACTCTCATATCTCATTTTTTCTGCTGGTATCCCATTGACATTGTATAGTCTCTGTAATGCAGTGAGCAACACGTAGAAACTGAGGTAAAAGATTTTCAGTGTTATCTGCCAGCCATAGATTCCTTGATGTGAGTTCTCTGCTCACTCTCTTTGTCTGTTCATGCCTTTGAGTGCTGACTCTACAGATTCATGTGTACTATTTGCTACACAGAAAAGAGATGAACCACTTGTGCATACATATATATACATACATATATGTACATACACAACACATGCATATATGCATGCATATGGGTATATATTGAATACTTAAGTACATTTTTATCCTTTCTAGAATTGTGGAGCTAGTAAAAATCACATGCATTTTTCTTCCTTTTCAATTCCTTCAAAGCCTAAAAAACATTGTCTCTTTTGAGTAACTAATTTTAAAGAGAATGTCACCATCTGTCACCTGTCAGTGGCCTTGAAATTAAAAGTTCAAATGGGACAATGGCTTTTTGGTGGGAGAGGGGAGTTTTGTATTCAGAGGGTTTTGTACTCAGAAGATCTGTGCTTGCTAGACAGGACTTAGATAGTACAACAGCTAGCAGTCAACACCTTTTGACATACTTCTAGACATTTTGTTTATTTGAGGTCTTGAGCTTTTTGCCCAGGGCTGATCCTAGATTGATTGAGACCTGGCTACCTATGCCTGCCACATAAGTAGCTAGGATTACAGATGTGAACCACTATGGCCAGCTCATTTTTTTTTTAATTTTATTTTATTTTATTTGAGAACATACTGTACAGAGGGGTTACAATTACATGGCAGGATAATGCATACATTTCTTACCAAGCATTGCAGCCTCCTCCTTTGTTTACCCTTCACCTCCCTTCCCAGCCTCCCCCCTCCCCCCCACCCAATCATACCCTCCCTCCCCCCCCCCACCGACATTGTAAAGCTGTTTTTGACATGACATTTTGTACTTCTCATTGTTGCAACAGGTCCACCTGAATCCTTAAACGACTTGTTTGTCCCCGTCTCCTCCACATGTTATACTGACATCAAATATAGTGAAAGCGGGGGTTACACTGTGGGGGAGGGACATACAAAGCAACAAAGAAATAATCTTATAAATGCGTTAGAAACACATGCATGAAAGAAACAGAAACATTAAAATACATATTGAGGGTTCGTTTTCCTAACATCACATTATCTGACTTTTTCCGCTTGACTCATACCTATACTAGATATTGCAAATAAGGGAAACCATGGGACCTATGTTTCTTTGGGCCTGGCTTACTTCACTTAATATAATTTTTTCCAAACCTTTCCTATGTTTATTGCAGCATTATTTACCATAGCTAAGATATGGAACCAACCCAGATGCCCCTCAGTAGATGAATGGATCAAGAAGATGTGGTATATATACACAATGGAATTCTATGCCTCCATCAGAAAGAATGACATTTCCCCATTTGTTAGGAAATGGCCAGCTCATTTTTTGAGATGGGTGTCGTAGCATTTTTTTCTCTGGCCTGACCTCAGACCATGATCCTTTTTTTTTATTTCTGCTTCTCAATCAGGTGGTATTACAGATGTGGGATACTATACTTAATGCACTTGACACCTTCGTAACTAAAATTTCTTCTAAAATTTCAAGCAGGATGTAAGACTTTTCATACTCATTATATGTAACCATGAAGAATACTAAATAAGACATAATAAAGGGGTTATAATTTAGATTATTTTAGTCACAGTGATAAAAATATCTGAACACTTTTTAAAATTTTTTGGAAAGTAGTATCTTGTAGGACCAAATAATGCATCTAACTGTGATCTCAAGCATCTTTTATTTAATAGGATTCCATGTACTTGGTGCCATTGGTGGTTCATCACTCCCAGGTGTTCTACAACCTCTATCCTCTCATAGCATTTGCTTTCAATATCATCTGTGAAGGTGTTCAGCTGAAGCAACAACTGGCTATCAAAGCCCACTGATTGCTATCCATTCTTTGTAGTGCATCTCCATTCAAAAACCCCTAAAACGCATGCCCAAGGAGCACAAACACCAATATCCTGAATGGAAAACTGTCCCATTGAGTGGATTTCCCCCTAGCAGATGCAATGCTCACAACATTAATCACTGTGAGCAGCATTTTTCTACCCTTTCCATGTCCCATAAGGATGCTGCTTGGAGTGGAGATTCTGGCCATTACACATTTGTGAAAAGGAGGACATATGTCAAACAGATTGAAAAGTTTGAGGGTGTACAAAAATAGATGGAAGCTACAAGTCATTGGAACAAATATCAGGACCCCTCTCTGGCCAGGAGTTCCTCTGAGAGTCAGTTGGGAGAGCTTTGCAAGTTTCTAAACTACCCTGAGAGCTCATGGAAACAATATCCTGGGAATCAGAAATTATGTACTCCAGACAGACTCTTTATGCCCTTAAGGAGTGTCACAAATATACACAGCTTCTCTGTTCCTTGGGGGACTGTCAAGACTCCTAGAGAAGCTTGGATAACTCCAACTTCTATACTAATGTGAAAACTGCACAAGGCCAACCTTCTTTTTGTTGTGCTTAGTAATTGTGCACTTTTATCCAGGAAAGTTCTGGCATTTCCTATGCAGACATCTGAGGGGAGCATAAACAAGTGTTAGGTGTTTTGTTACTAAAGCTTGCATAGATTTTTTTTTGTGGGGGGGGGTTGGTCATGGGGCCTGAACTCTGGGCCTGGGTGCTGTCTCTCAGCTCTTCAGCTCAAGGCTAGCATTCTACTACTTGAGCCACAGTGCCACAGCTTCTGGCTTTTATTTTTTGCTTCTGTGGTGCGGAGGAATCGAACTCAGGGCCTCATGCATGCAAGGCAAGCGTTCCCCCACTGAACCACCTTCCCAGCCCAAGATAAGTTTTTTTAATGTGCTGATTCTGGGGTTTGAACTCAGGGCCTCAGCACTGAGTTTCTTTTTCCCCAAGGCTACTAGTAAAATTTGAGCACAAATCTCTTGAAATTTCTGCCAAACAAACTCCATAACTAAGATCTCAAAGACAGGTAGAAATGCAAGCATTAGTCACTTAAGTATTATATCATGTACTCAAGTTAGAATGTGACAGGGAATAACAAAAATATCTATTGATACTATTATCTTTGATGATGAAGCCATTCTCCTTCTCCATTTCCTCAAAGCCTGAAAGGTCATTTAAAGTAATAACATGGCTCCTTTATCTTCAGCATTTCTAAGGGTAAGTACACTGCCCACAAACAACTAGTTTCATGTTCAATTATATACACACAAAATGAAATATCATGGAGAAAGCAACACATATATATTTGCAAAAAGCTAAAATGACTTCTTCCTTATTCTCTTACTCAAAAGATCATTTGCCATGAAATAGATTGTCCTTGAAAAAATCGTGTTTAGTATGTCAGAGTTAGAGAGACAAAGACATATGTTTTCTCTCTGTGGAAGTTAGATCTAAATAATAAACATTCATGAAAAAACATATTCAGGGTCCTAGGCATACATACAAGCTGAATAAATTCTGGTATACTCATGGAAGATTGAAAGAGTGTAACTCCTTTAAACAACTCAGAGTTTAACAAACTGAATACCAGGAGGCTGAAACATGTGTTCCATATGTGGAGAGTGGGAGGAGGTCAAGGGGTAGAGGATGGTGATTGGAGGGAGAAAAGGTGGGTAACCAAACACAGTCCTAATAGTCAATGTATATCCGTGAATATAAAACCAGGTAACTTGAGAACATAGAGATGGGGTTGGGAGATATGTGGGAGAAGGATGAATGCAATGACATTGATCAAGATGCATTGTATTCAAAAAGTGACATGCTGTCAGTAAAAGTCCTTTGTAAAAGAAATTAAATAAGAAAGTCATATAAAAAGTAAGTCACACCCCATGTCTACTGGCTCAATTTTCCTCCTCCAAGTGATCTGTGAAAAGAGCTCAGCTGCTTTCAGATAATTACCTCAAGTTTCTTCAGGAGGAATTTCATTTGCACTGCAGAACTCAGAGAGTGCTCAGGCCACATCTCTGTGATTTCACCTTCCAAATCATTCATCCAGGTCATCATTTCTGTGATTCTCCACATGATGGAAATTTCTCCATCGGAAGCCGCAGCAACAGAATGATTTTCCCTTAATTTCTGCAGTTGACAAGACAAGTCAGGATATCACAAAAGAGTTCTCATTTGATAAAAGGTCTTGCTACCATAATTATGCAGGTTACCCACCAACCCAACACAACATTTAACCTTAAAATACATGACCCGCCCCTCCCATACCCAGCAATGATATAAAACTTTTACATAATGTAGCACAGTACCAGATACTATGAGAAAAATGTAAATCTTATTTTGCCCTTAAGAAAGATCTCATTAGAGTTCAGTGAAGTAACTAAGACCTAGATTAAGTGATGCCACAGAAAAATAGTGTCAATAAAAATTGTTGAATTGGAAAAAAAATATTTTAGAAGATTTGTCAGCTAACAATCAAATGCTGATTCAAATACCAAGATCTCCCTGTATCAGTTGAAGCACTGGTGGGCTTTGGAGAAAGCATCCCTAACATCAAACCCAGAGCTTCCAACTACACAGGCTACAGCAGAAAGGGAGTCAGGGCAGAATCTTAGCCATAGCCTTCCTTTTCTTAGATTCTCTATAGCACATGCTCAGGCTAATTTGGCACCATGAATGTGTGTTCTTGCACATTGTGTACACACATAAACACAAATCCTCCCACATAATTAGGATCTCATGAGAATTTAGATGGGAGCCCACTTATCTCATATATGGACATGAGATAATGACCTATGAACTTGGTTAGACCCTGACCAGGAAGATGGAGATCTGGAGGTGAAGCTGAAGAATCCCTTGAACAAGACCTCTTTGTAGCAGGTGAAGTGCTATTTGAGGAGGGTGGCAGAATCCCCAGATTCAAACCCATAACCAAGTCTATAGAGGCCAGGAAGGGACGTGGAGCAAACACCAAGCCCTAGCCTTCCTTCTCTTAGTCCCACTGTAACACATTATCAGGTAAATCTGGCAACAGGTAAATGAGAACCTGTGTGTGTGTGTGTGTGTGCATGCGTGCGTACACACACACACACAAACTTCACGCATGATTCTGTACACTCTGGGGGATAGGGCCCCCCTTACCTCAAAACAGGGGCTTCCTGAGGGTAGCACATCACTACAGTCAGTGTATGAAAAGTTTGGTGAAGGCAGCAGACTCAATGGCTCCAGCCCCATCGCCACTCTCAGTTGACACAATGGACGCAAGCAATCCCCAGCTATGCCTGAGAAGAAAGCCCAGGTTGTCAAACAGCCCCCACCTTCCTTCACAATGGACTCTAAAGCATACATTCATTCCTATCTGAAGCTACATGTGTACAACTGCATAACCCTTCATCGTGCCTCAGCAACCACACCAGGGGAAGGGTCATCTTACCTCAAAATGGGGCTTCAAGGCACTTGGGCACATGTGTTCCAGCAAGATGGAGATCTGAAGAGGTCTTTGGACACCAGGTCCCTCCAGCAGTTGAGAGACCACTTGGGGGTGGGTGGCAGTGTTAATGGCTCTAGTACTACAACCACCAGTGAATGTGTGAGCCCCACACTACAGGTTTTAGTAAGGTGGACTCTAATCCCCAGCCTTCCTTCTCTGGTGACTGCCACAGCCTATGTCCAGACCAACCTTGTACCACATGCATGTGCATGTGCGTGTGTATACTTAAGTGTGCATTTCATGGACATCCTTTCAACCACTCATGTTGAGAGAACAGAGGCTTGGAGAACAGGGTTGAGGGACTGAGGGCAGTGGGAGGAGGGTGGGCAAGGTGGCAGGGGAGCTGGGGTGGCTGTGGAAGGTGGGGGTGGGGAAATAGGAAGGACCGGGTAGAATGGACAGGTCCACTAAATCCACTTAACTCAAAATAGGGTCTTCCCAGGACAGATCCCACAGGGAACTGGAGCTGAGGGATGAGGGAGGATACTCACCTGAATCTTTGTTTTCCAAGAATGGTAAGTGCAGTACTGACATTAGTCAAAAAAACCTTAGCCAGGAGGTGAAGTGGGGAAGACTTACTCTAGGCCTTCCTTCTCTGGCAGCTCTCACAGACCTTGTTCAAGAAATTTGGCACCACATCCAAGCATGCTATGGGAATGCCCTGTGCATGAGTGGATGTCCACACATGCCTTCATGCATGCATCTGTTCCCATGGGAAGATGAGTAGAACTGGGAGAAGAGAGGGGGAGACGAGCCTGGATGAGGGATGAAGATGAAAGTTGGGATAAGGTGTGGTGGGAGGTAAGGTTGGGGTCAGAAGTGAGGGTGAAGATTGGGCTGGAAGGGGACTGAGGAGTGGAGCTAGAAGTAGTAGTAAGTTTGAGGCCCGATGTGGGGTGAGAGGTGGATCTAAGAGTGAGGGTGAGGGATGAAGCCAGAAATGAATGTGAGGAATGGGACCAGAAGTGGGGATGAGGTGTGGGACCTAAGTTGGATGTGTGAGTGGGACCAGAATTGGTTTTGAGGTTGGGCCTAGAAGTAGGATGAAGGGTGCATCAGAGCATGGTTGTGAGGGGTGAGGTTGGAAGTGTGGGTAGGTTAATGACAGAAGTAGGGTGAAAGGTGGATCCGATATGGTGATGGATGAGGTCAGAAATGGGGGGTGAATAGTGGAGTCATAAGTGGGGTGTGGGTGGATACAATACTGGGAATGAGGGGTGAAGCTGTAAGTGGGGGTTGGGGTTACAGTGGGGGTGAGGAAGTGAGGTGAGTGGTGGATCCAAGAGTGGGGTGAGGGTTGAGACTAAAATGGATGTGAGGGTTGGAGCTGAAAGTAGGGGTGAGGATCTGGCCCAGAAAAGGCGGTGAGGATTTGGTCAGGTAGGGAGACAGGCCCACTTACCTGGAATCAGAGTCATCATGGGATGTCTCCAGCAGCTGGGACCACACAAGAGGAAGGTGGAGATCTGCCTCACTTGAAGCCCTAGAGTCCCTCTAGTACCACATCTCAGAAGCAGGAGATAGCAGCAGCTTCCCCACCTCCAGCCCTACAACTGTCAGCAGATGCCAGGAGACCTAGGAACCTCAAACTACAGGAGCCTCTGTCTATGGTGACTGTATTGCCAATGTGCAGGTCAGTTGGGCCTCACGTACATGCATTCAGATGTACATGCACACACATCCCCTCACCTACGCATGTTGGGGTGGCCTTGGGTCCAGAGGGACAGGGTGGGGCAGGATACAAGGTAGGCGGAGGGGGAGGGAACACGGTAGGTGTGGGCCAGGCTGTGAGGAGGGGAAATCAACTGGAGGATAGTGGAGCCTAGCAAAAGGATATAGTTCCAAGAAGAGGTTTGGGCCCATTCAACTAGAAAGAGAGTTGTGTTGGGATGGCTTCCACAGTGTAAAGAAGGATCAGTGGAGGACGTGGAGGGGACTTGAGGGATGGTGGAGCTTACCTAGAATCTGGGTTGTCCAGGAACATTTCCCGGGAGAACCATTCTGGTGAGTATATTGCCTATGTTCTGGCCAAGCATTCATCTCATACAAGCATGAGCACACATTCCCACATCCATGAATGTTAAGGTGACCTGGGAGGAGGACAGAAGGGGCAAACAGAGTGGTCCTGGGGTGAGGGAAGGAATGAGGATAGGAGTAGACAAAGCAATGTTGGATAGGTGTCTTCCCAATGTAGATGAGAGGGGTCAGAAAGAGGGGTTGGGCTCACTTCACTAGAAACAGGGGTGTATGAGGATGGCTGCAGCAGGGGTACAGCGGCAGAGTGATGGGTGGGGAAGAAGAGGATGACAGGTTGTCTCCATGGTGTTGCCTTTCTATGGTGCAGCACTGGTTGGGAATGGGCATGATTAAAACTTTCATCAATTTTTTTAAAAAAATAATCAATAGATTTTTAAGTTTCCAGTTTTAAATTTCCAATTCTCCATGCAGGTAGGAAGTTGAGATGATGCAAAGAAGTCTCAAAACTGTTTGTCATATAGTTCTGGTGTGTGGGGGGGTGCCAGTCTGATGTTATTCTTCTCTAGGCTAGGACTCTAGCATTTGCCATAGTTTCACTTTCAGATCTTTTGATTATGCATTAGAGAAAAGAAATATCTCTCTTTCCTGCCTGGTCTAGTTTCAAACTACAATTCTCAGCTCTCAGGCTCTTGAATAGTCAGTATTACAGGCATTAGCCACTGCCGCCCAGCTGTGTTACCTATATTTAAATCATACGGTATGCTGAGTGTTATCTATTCATTAATTTGTGCAACAGTGCTGCCAAAAATAAATAGTAAAAAAAAACAAGATATTACTGAGATTTTCCTAAACCAAAAAAAAAATAACAATGACCCATAATATGCTCAATTTAAGTGATGAATTAAAAATTATGCAGCTGTTGAACAGCAACATATATTTGGTCATTATGAGAAAAATGATTCAAATAGCCAGAGTAATCAAGATACAGAGAATAAGCAAGGTGCATGGGGGGGGGGCGTTGGTTGTGGGGTTTGAATTCGGCCTGGGTGCTCTCCCCTAACACTTCTGCTTAAGGCTGGTGCTCTACCACTTGCGTCACAGCGTCACTTCTGATTTCTGGTGGTTAATTGGAGATAAGAGTTTCACAATCTTTCCTGCTCAGGCTGGCTTTGTACCTCTATCCTCATATCTAAGGCTCCTGAATAGCTAGAATTACAAGCATTATTTCCCAGTGCTGCCCTGTTGTGGTTTTTTTTTAATTTATTTTTTATTGTGAAAATACTGTACAGAGGGGTTATAACTACATGGGCAAGATAATGAGTACATTCCTTATCAAGCATTGCAGCCTCCTCCGTGGTTTCCCCTTCCCATCCCTTCCCATCTTCCTCCTGCCCCCCCCATCCTCCCCGCTCCACCTCCCCCCCCTAACCAAAGTTGTAAAGTTCGTTTTCGACATAACAACTTGTATATCTCATTGTTGCAATGGATCCACCTCTATCCCTATTTAAACGATTTGTTTTCCCCTTCCCCTCCACAAATTATACCGACATCAAATACAGTGAAAGCAGGGGTTATACTGTGGGAGAAGGACATACAAAGCAACAAAGAAATAATCTTATAAATGTGTTAGAAACAATCGCATGAAAGAAAAAATAACATGTGAATACATATCTTAGGGTTCATTTCCCTAACATCACCTTATCTGAACTTTTCTGCTTGACTCAGACATATACTAGATATTGCAAATAAGTGAAACCATGGGATCTGTTTCTTTGGGGCTGGCTTACTTCACTTAATATATTTTTTTCCAAGTCTTTCCATTTCCTAACAAATGGAGCAATGTCATTCTTTCTGATGGAGGCATAGAATTCCATTGTGTATATATACCACATTTTCTTGGGAGGAGGATCACAAAATCCTGATGTGTTTTTTTGAGCAGTGTAAATATGTACAATTTTTAAGTTTTTAATGTAGCCCACTTCATTTAGCATCAAGTTACAGATGCTCTGATCTACTGTATACATGGTAATCACTGAATTTTTAAATTCTGACTTCCTGAACATTTTCAGGATTTCTCTTTTGAATCATACATTTAGGTATCAGATGATTCCTATGGTCATTTTTTCATTTAAGAAAAATCATTTCTGATTTTATTTAAAGTCTAAGACTGGAACTTGAACTTGGTAATTGATTCTGTTGCTCATTAACTAGTCCGTTGCCACGTGAGGTATCCATTTAACCTCTAATTTCAGGTTTTTCAAAAAACAAGAAAAGATAATAGGAGGATTGTAACTTCAAGAGCAGCCTGAGCTACATGGCAAGTCCCTGCCAAACACACACACACACACACACACACACACACACACACACACACACATACACACACACACACACATACCCAAAGAGCTGGTGAGTTTAGAGGAGGGGAAAGTGATATTAATAGCAGTGATAGCAGCATAAAAAATTTAGTGTGCGTGTGTGTGTGTGTGTGTGTGTGTGTGTGTGTGTGTGTGTGCTGATTCTAGGACTTGAAATCAGGGCCTGGGCACTGTTCCTGCAGTTTATGCTCAAGTCTAGCCCTCTACCACTTGAAGCAAACCTCCCCCTCACCTTTTTGGAGGTCATTGGAGATGAATCTCATTTACTTTCTTCTCCAGGCTGAATTAGAACCTAGATCCTGAGGTCTCAGCCTCTTTTCTAAGTAGGATTAGAGGAGTGAGCCTGTAGTGGGTGTTGTATTACTGTTAAGTAATATGGTAAACATCATGCCAGTTTATACTCTTTCAAGCAGAGGTTGAGTGTTTCACACAGACCTAAGACACAACCCACTCCATATCTGATGACATCCAGATCTCATAATCCTGTGAGATAAGTTTTGTTATGCTCACTTTACCTATGAAGAATTTGAGGTCGAGAGAGTTTAGTTAACTTTGAGTCCCCAGTTTGTATATAGTGGAGCCTGTATTAAAGCGCAATTAGGATTGTTTATTTCAGAAAACATTGAGCCAGAATGTGTTCTAGTCAGCATGTGTTCTAGCAAGTGCTACTCTTTGTAAGTACTATTTTCTGCCTGATAGATGAACTTTCTCCTGTATGTATGACTTATTCCTTACTCCTTAACTTTGCACCACTCTCATAAGCTAGGTAAAGTACAAGTGATGAGAAGAGCCATTTTTGAACAGGAAACTGATAATGGGGTTTGAGCTTGGTATCACATACATATGATTTTCTTTCATTTGATTCATGAATCCAGTATTATATTTGTCTGATTTTCTTCTGTATTTTTATTATAAATGTGATTTATACAGAGATTGTAATCATATAATTCAGGTAATGGATATATTTCTTTTTTAATTTTTATTTATTTTTTATTGTGAAAATACTGTACAGAGGGGTGACAACTACATGGGCTAGATAATGAGTACATTTCTTATCAAGCATTGTAGTCTCCTCCGTTGTTTCCCCTTCCCATCCCTTTCCAGCCTCCCCCTACCCGCCCCTCCCAATCTTCCCCCCGCCCCCACCAAAGTTGTAAAGTTCGTTTTGGACATGACAATTTGTATTTGCATTGTTGCAACGGGTCCACCTGTATCCTTATTTAAACGACTTGTATTTACCCTTCCCCTCCACAAATTATACCGACATCAAATACAGTGAAAGCAGGGTTATATTGTTGGGGAAGGACATACAAAGCAACAAAGAAATAACCTTATAAATGCCTTAGAAACAAATGCATGAAAGAAAAAAAAAACATTTGAATACATATCTTAGGGTTCTTTTTCCTAACATCACCTTATCTGACCTGTTCAGCTTGACTCATACTATATTAGATATTGCAAATAAGGAAAACCATGGGACCTATGTTTCTTGTGGCTTGGCTTACTTCACTTAATATAATTTTTTCCAAGTCTTTCCATTTCCTAACAAATGGGGCAATGTCATTCTTTCTGATGGAGGCATAGAATTCCATTGTGTATATATACCACATTTTCTTGATCCATTCATCTACTGAGGGGCATCTGGGTTGGTTCCAGATCTTAGCTATAGTAAATAATGCTGCAATAAACATAGTTGTGCTGGTAGCTTTAGTGTGGTCTTGTTTGTAAACATTTGGGTAAATGTCCAAAAGTAGTATTACTGGGTCATAGAGGAGCGCTATGTGGAGTCTTTCCAACGTGGTTGAACATGTTTACACTCCAAGCAACAATGCAGTAACGTTCCCTTCTGTCCACATCAACTCCAGCATCTGTTGTTATTAGAGTTCTTGATTTTTGCCGTTCTAACTGGGGTGAGGTGGTATCTTAATGTTGTTTTGATTTGCATTTCTTTTATGGCTAGGGAGGTTGAGCATTTCTTCACGTATCTATTGGCCATTCTTCTTTCTTCTTCAGAGAAGTTTCTCTTTAAGTCTTTAGCCCACTTATTTCTTGGGCAGCTGTTTCTTTGAGGATTTGTTGTTGGTGACTTTAATTTTTTGAGTTCCAAGTATATTTTAGATATGAGACACTAGTCCATTGTATGGCTGGTGAAGATCTTCTCCCGATCTGTGGGCTTTCTATTGATTTTGCTAGCTATGTCCTTTGCCATGCAGAAGCTCTGCAACTTCATGCAATCCCATTTGTCCAACCTTTCTTTGATTTGTTGTGGTTCCGTGTCCCAATTAAGAAAATTTCAGCCTGCGCCAAGGAGACCTAGGGTTTCTTCTATTCCATCCTGTAATGTTTGCAGAGTGTCTGCTTTGACTCCGAGGACTTTGATCCATTTGGAGTTAATTCTGGTGCAGAGTGATAAATATGGATCTAGCTTTAGTTTTCTACAAGTAGTTAACCAATTTTGCCAGCATCATTTACTGAGGAGGCTGTCTTTCTTCCATTATATTTTTTTATCACCCTTATCGAAGATTAGATGGCTATAAGTCTGCAGGTTCATTTCTGGGTTTTCAATTCTATTCCATTGGTCCTGAGGTCTGTTCTTATGACAGTACCAAGATGTTTTCATTCCTATGGCTTTACAGTAGAGTTTGAAATTTGGTATTGATATTCCTCCAGCAGTGTTCTTTCCATTGAGAAGTGTTTTTGCTATTCAGAGACTTTTATTGTTATGTTAATTCCTAGGTATTTTATTTTTTGTGCGGCAATTGCAAATGGAGTTGCTTTCCTAATTTCAGTCCCACTTTTCTCATTGTTGGCATACAGAAAAGCCATTGATTTTAGGGAGTTAATTTTATACCCTGCTACTTTGGCAAAGTTTTGAACCAGCTTGAGGAGTCTATGGGATTCTTTAAATACAAGATGATGTCATCTGCAAAGAGGGAGTGTTTTACTTCTTCTTTCCCTATTTGGATCCCCTTTATGTTTCATCTGTTCTTACTGCTGTAGCTAGGCATTCTAATACTAGATTGAAGAGAAGAGAGGAGAGTTGACATCCTTATCTTGTTCCTGAGGTAAGAGGAAATGGCTTTAGTTTTTCACCATTAAGTATAATGCTGGCTGTAGGTTTGTCATATACAGCATTTATTGTATTGAGGAATGTTCCATGGATTCCTAATTTTTCCAAATCCTTCATCATAAAGTGGTGTTGGATCTTGTAGAATGCTTTTTCTGCATCTATTGAGATAACCATGTGGTTCTTATCCTTGCTCCTGTTGATGTGATGAATTATATTAATTGCTTTGTGTACATTGAACCAGCTTTGCATCCCTGAAATGAATCCAGTTTGATCGTGGTGTATGATTCTTTGGATGAATTGTTGAAGTCGATTGGCCAAAATTTGGTTGAGAAGTTTTACATCAATGTTCATCAAAGAAATAGGTCTATAGTTCTCTTTCTTTGATGAGTCTCTGCCTGGTTTTGGGATGAGGGTTATGATGGCTTCATAGAATGTGTTCTGTAGTGAACTTTCTCTTCCAATTTCATTGAAGAGTTGGCGGAGTATTGGTGTGAGCTCTGCTTTGAAGGCCTTCTAGAATTCTGCTGTAAAACCATCTGGTCCTGGACTTTTCTTAGATGGGAGGGCTCTTATTGCTGTTTCTATTTCAATGCTTGATATGGGCCTGTTAAGCTGGTTTAATTCATCTTGGTTTAGTTTTTCTTCTTCTTTTTTTATTGTGAAAATACTGTACAGAGGGGTTACAATTACACGGGCAAGATAGTGAGTACAATTCTTATCATGCATTGTAGCCTCCTCCTTTGTTTATCCTGCCCATCCCTTCCCATCCTCCCTCCCCCCCAAAAAAAGTTGTAAAGTTCGCTTTTGACATGACAATTTGTACTTCTCATTGTTGCAACAGGTCCACCTGTATCCTTATTTAAACGAATTGTTTTTCCCCTTCCCCTCCACAAATTATACTGACATCAAATACAGTGAAAGCAGGGTTTATATTGTGGGGGAGAGACATACAAGGAACAAGGAAATAATTGTATAATTGCATTAGAAACAAATGCATGAAAGAAAAAAACATTTAAAATACATACCTTAGGGTTCATTTTCCTAACATCAACTTATCTGACCTGTTCAGCTTGACTCATATATATACTAGATATTGCAAATAAGGAAAACCATGGGACCTATGTATCTTTGGGCTTGGCTTTCCTCACTTTACAGAATTTTTTCTGAGTCTTTCCATTTCCTAACAAATGGGGCAATGTCATTCTTTCTGATGGAGGCATAGAATTCCATTGTGTATATACAACACATTTTCTTGATCCATTCATCTACTGAGGGGCATCTGGGTTGGTTCCAGATCTTACCTATGGTAAATAATGCTGCAATAAACATGGTTGTGCTGGTAGAATTAGTGTGGTCTTGTTTGTAAATATTTGGGTAAATGCCCAAAAGTGGGAGTGCTGGGTCATAGGGAATCTCTATGTGGAGTATTTTGAGGATCTTGGATACTACTTTCCAATGTGATTGAACAAGTTTACACTCCCACCAACAATGCAGTAACGTTCCCTTCTGTCCACATCCCCTCCAGCATCTGTTGTTATTAGAGTTCTTGATTTTTGCCGTTCTAACTGGGGTGAGGTGGTATCTTAATGTTGTTTTGATTTGCATTTCTTTTATGGCTAGGGAGGTTGAGCATTTCTTCACGTATCTATTGGCCATTCTTCTTTCTTCTTCAGAGAAGTTTCTCTTTAAGTCTTTAGCCCACTTTAGCCCACTTATTTCTTGGGCAGTTGTTTCTTTTAAGTTGGCCTTTATTGCAGTCTTGTTGGTTTTCTATGTGTAGGACATCTTTAAGAATCTTTTGTAGGGCTGGTTTGGTGGAGATGTATTATTTCAATTTTTCTTTGCTATGGAAGGTTTTTATTTGGCCTTCAGTTATGAAGGAGAGTTTAGCTGGGTACAGTATTCTTGGTTGATAGTTGTTTGTTTTTAGGGCATGGCACACATCATTCCAGGCTCTTCTTGCTTTGATTGTCTCTGCTGAGAAATTTGAGGTGATTCTAATTGGTTTCCCTTTATAGGTGATTAATCTTTTATCCTTGACAGCTTTAAGGATCTTTCCTTGGTCTGAATTGATCCTGTGTGGATTATAATGTGACGGTGGGATGTCCTAATCTGGTCAGGTCTATTTGGTGTTCTAAAAGCTTCTTGTGTCTGAATAGGTCTATCTTTTTGTATGTTTGGGAAGTTATCTGCTAGGATCCTGTTAAACAAATTTCCTAGACCATTGACTTCTGTTTCTCATTTCTCCTCTACACCCATTATCCTTAGATTAGGCCTTCTGATGATGTCTTCCAAGTGTTGGATAGATCTATCATATTTCCTGGACTTGACTTGGATGGTTGTATGTTCTTTCTCTATAATATCTAGGCTGTCTTCAATCCCTGAGATTCGATCTTCTGCCTGGTCTAACCAGCTGTCGAGACTTTCTACTTTGTTTCTTATTTCTTTTCCTACTAGTTGGTCAGCTTTAGTGGCTTCAAGTTCTTTGTTGAAGCTTTGTTTTAGATCTTCTATGAACTTCTTTACTCCCTTAATTTGGTGTTCAGTGTTTATTCTCAAATCACTTAGTTGATTGGTTATGGTTTCCTTGGACTCCCATTCCTTCTGTTGGATTCCATTCAGCATTCCCTTTGTGGTCTCCCTGACTTCCTTCAGCTCTTTGTTAATGGATTCCATGAATGCCTTTAGTGATCTTTTAGTATTCTCATCCTGCTCTCTCAATTCCCATATTACTCTTTGCTTGCCTTCCTCACGTTCACAGCATTCCTGTAGTTCTCTTTGAGTGTTCTCAGCCTGCTCACGCCATTCCTACCTTTCTTTTTGAGTATTCTGAAGCTGCTCACACAAATCCTGTATCTGTTTTTGAGTAGGTTCCTCACGCTCATGATATTACTGTATAAACCTTTGGATTGTCTCCTCTCTCTCACTATCAGGCTCATATAGAGTCCTTTTTATGTTTTGAATCTTTTCATTTATCATGTTTGCCAGCAGTGTTTGTAGAGCTATTTGGGAACTCTACTCTGGATTATTCCTTATCTATTCTGTCCTGATTATCATGAGTGCGAGTTGCAATACCCGGAGTTGCCATTTTTCTTGTGTTTTTCCAGCTTACTCTGCCCATTTGGGATGAAAATAACACCAGTTTTGTGCTAGAACACCATCTTAAGGCAAGCATCAACCAAGGTCTCTATTTGCACAGTCTATAGTCTGCAGATACAATGTAATTCAACAGATAAATCTATTCAACATCAAACAACTATATATTAATGGGCTGCAAACCGCAAAGAAGAATTTGGCAAACCAGAAATTATTAAGTTTAGGGAGAGATGTGAGTAAAAAATAGGAATAGAGTGATGTTAGAAGGCACAGGGAGAGTTAATTTAACTAAGTCCTAATCTCAAAGCAGGAAATAGGTTGGATAGTTTGAAAGGAGAGAGAGAAAAAAAAAGAAGAAAGAGAAAGGGAAAAAAAGAGACCAGAAAAAATAGAAAAGTTAAAACTAAAAATATGCAGGACAAAAACAAACTATTCAGAGAAGAACGTGGATATAATGAGAGAATAGGAGGGATATAAAGGAGATGTGAAAAACTTAAAAATAAACATACTTAAAATATTATATAGGTTTAATGAGGTAGTACTGCTATTAAGGAATTTAAGCCTAAGAGGTTTTGAATTGAGTAATAAATTTGTGGATTAAGTGTGTACACAATGGGGGATAAGGCCTAATAATCGACTACGGGTTTATTTGAGGATGTGCAGAACAACAATTAAGTCAGATAAAGAAGAATGAAAGAGAAGAAAAGGTGAAAAGGATAAGAAAGAAAGAAAAAAGATCTGAAGTTCAGTAGAGTTAAACAAAAAAAAAAATTTTAAAGGAAGAAAAACGCACACACACATATATCCCTAAAATAAAAATTATAAGAGGAAAAAAAGTTACTAGAAAACTTTTTTTTCAAAAAAGGTAAAATTTAAAAATTAAAAAAAAAGTTTAAAAAAAATTTTTTTTATATATATTATTTTATTTGTGAACATACTGTACAGAGGGGTTACAATTACATGGGCAGGATAATGCGTACATTTCTTACCAAGCATTGCAGCCTCCTCCTTTGTTTACCCTGCACATCACTTCCCAGACTCCCCCCTCCCCCATAAAAAAAATTTATAAAATGTACAAAAAAAAGAATAAAAGTTATTTGATTTCTTTTGGAGGGGTGGGAAAAATCCTTTATCTCCCTTGTGTCCATTACCAGCCTCTTGTTTGAGTCTCTGGTCTGCTTGTGGTGATTGATTTTCCTGTGGCTTGCTTGGTTTCTTAAGTAAGTTTGTTTGAACAAGCAGAAAAATGCTCTGCTTTCTCCAATGTTTTGCGATCCTCCTCCCAGGTTAGTTCAATGTGAGGGAGATCTGCTTTGAGTATCACAAAAGAGGGAGTTGGCTTTTTCCTCACGTTCAGAGATGCTGTGATGAGGCTGGTTCTGGGTAGAGTTGAGGCCTTTCAGCAAACAGTAGCTTTTCCCGGGGGCTAGTTTGTGAGAAACTCACAGAGCCAAGCCTGGAGCCACTCTCAGGGTTTATGTTACTGAATTTCAATTGATTGTCAAGGCTGCTAAAGGGAAGGGCAGCCTCTGGCTCTGATTACTCAGTGAAGAAATCCACTCCTGGGGCTGGCGCCCGAGCTGGGTGACTTTTCCCTGGGTGGAGCTGAGTCTGGCAGGTCAAGTTAGGTTCTTGTGACCTGCTAAATGACTCTAGTTTTCTTCCAAGGCCTGAGTTGGAGCTAGAGGCTCCACTGAGCTTTGTCAGTATCCAAGATGGAGATCTCCGGTACTGGGGCGGGGGGTGGCCTTCCCTCCTCTGCTCCCTGAGAAGGAGTGAGTACTGTTAGGCTTCTACTCACGCCGAGTCTTGGTTCCTGTGTCATCTGTGGTCTGCGAACTGCAGGATGAAGATGTCTGCTCCTTGTCTGTTCTTTCTGTGTTGAGTAGAATCCGCTCGCCCACCGTGTGTGGCTCCTTCGTCCAGGACTCTCTGTTTTGCAGGTATGGCGGCTATACGGCCACCTCCGCCACCGCTGCTGCCACAGTGGCAGCTACTGGCAAGTGCTCAGATCTGTCTCCTTGCCTGAATTTTCCCTCTCTGGCCTAACTCTCTGTACTGTGATGGTACACTTGGTGTGATTCTCTGGCTTAGGACTATTCACTGGAACTCTAAAACTGCTTTCTATGCGAGAGCTTGTTTAGCCTCCAGCTTCTCCTCCATCTTCCCGGAACTCTGAATATATTTCTTTTTGGAAGTGTCACCCTTTCCCTTGCTCCCTGTTTTTCTCACTCACTGGTTTAGTTTTTATTATCATTATTATTAATATTATTATTATGGTGATGTAGAGGGGTTAGTTACATTCGTGTGGTTATGACTATATTTCTTTTTCCTTTGTGGCTTAAACCTCAGTCCTGGGAACTGTCTCTGAGCTCTTTTACTGAAGAATGGCACTCACATTGAGTGACAGCTGTACTTCCACAAGTACATTTCTTTTTGAACAATGTCACTCTTTCCTTCGTCTTTTCCAGTGTTCTCCTCCATCCCTACCAATAAGTTCCATAGTTCATTTTGAACATAATATCAACTGAGTACCACTGCGCATATGTTCATCCTTTGTCCCTCATTTCTAGGTCCCCTTTACCTTTCCAAAGAGATAAATGAAAAAAAAATTACAAAAATGAAAGAAAGTAAAGAAAAAAATCATCTTGTTTCTGTTTCCTGGTCACTGGTTATTTTTGAGGAAGGTTTTCTCTCTCTCTCTCTCTCTCTCTGTGTGTGTGTGTGTGTGTGTGTGTGTGTGTGTAAGTGTGTATGTGTCAATACTGGAGCTTGAACCTAAGAAACTGACTAGCTTTTTTACTCAAGGCTAACAGTCTATGACTTGAACCAAATTTGCCCTTCTGGATTTTTGAATAGTTAATTGGAGATAAAGTTTTCACATATTTTCCTACCTGGGCTTACTTCGATCCTCTTTCCTCAAATTTCAGCCTTCTAAATAGCTAGAGATACAGGTATGAGCCACTGGTGGTGCTTGGCCTACCTTCTTTATGTTAAGTAGTTGAAATTTAAAAGAAAGTTGCAACAGTAGTACAAATGAAATTAACTTTCCCAGCTTCATTAAGTTTTAATACTTTGTCACACTTAATGTGTACAGAACAACATTTTTTGTAGATGTTCCTGCAATTTGGCTTTCATCTTGTTTTTTTCTCATGATGAACTTAATTTTACAGCTTTTACATACTAAATATTGATAGGAATATGTCCCGAGTGCATTAATTATCTCTTGTTGGCTTTCATAGGAAATGGTGCAAGCTAAAACTTGTCATGATAAATTTGTGTGCCACACCCTGATGATATACCCACATTCTTATCCAGAAGACAGTAGTGCCTGTTACAAATCATTTAGATGTGACAAAACCTTGACTCAGGCCTTTTTACCACCTCCTTCTATGTCCTTCTCTTAGCAATCCTGAGTCTCCAGTGACCATGACAGAGCCCTGATGGACCTTCTCAGTACACACAGCCAAGGTCACCAGTCAGGCATGGCACCCACATCTGTATGCGAAACCGATGTTTGCTTTCTATGATCGCATGAAACAGGAACTGTTAGGTCCCTAAGCTGTCCACAGTCCTAAGGGTTCCTCATTGAGCATTCGAACATAAGAATTAAGGAGATATCAAATTCAGTCTTCTTTCTGCCAGTTATGCACGTTTTTCTTCTGCTACTGTCATCTTCTGTTGAAAGAAATTATCTGGGCTCTAGAAGCCATTTTGCTTATTCTAGACCCTTAGGGTAAGTCTGGGCTTTATACTTAGACAAAAAGATATGTAGTGATAAGAATATAGCAAACTTAACATTTTTTCTATTCTATTATTACCCAAATATGTTTGCAAATTCTACCAATAATGCTTATTATTAAGAGACATTTATTTAACAGTCACTTTCTCAAATTCCTAACTTCCTCAATGAGCTAAGAGAAGCCACAGAAACTTTCCGGGACAATTCAGTTCAACTTCTTATTCAGGGAATAGTGCCAGTGTGCTAGATCTCCAAATTGAACAAAGAATACTGCTTATATCTCAGATTACCCACCCAAACTATACCAAAGAAATCTAAGGACAAGAGATTAGTCTGACTTGGGAACAACACAGATAAAAAAAGATGAGTTCTAAGTTAACAGAAACAAAAAGAAATTTTTATTTATTCATATAAAAAAGATACTTGGGTAAATTTGGGTGCTCCATTGTGTGGTGAATATTTAGAATTGTAATATCTTCCTGAAGGAGAGATCATTTTATTAGTATGTATTGACCTTCTTTAACTCTCCTAGATAATTTTAATTTAAAATCTATTTCATCAGATATTAGGACTCCAAGTCCTGCATTTTTATGTGGGCATCTTGTATATACATTTTTTTCACATTTGGGGAGGGGAAGGAAAATAACAAAATTATGAACAAAGGATATAGGTTGACCCACTGTAACAATTAAATGTACTCAACACTATGTTGAAAACGAACTTTATATCTTCAGGGGTGGTGGGAGAGGAGTTGGGAAGTGAGGAAGGAAGGTGGCAAGAGAAAAACAAAGGAGGAGGTAATAGCACTTGATGGGAAATGTGCTCATTACATTACTGAAGTAACTGTAATCCCTCTGTACAGTATTTTTACAATAAAAATATATACAAATAAATAGTTACATTTCTCTTTATCACTCAATTGTGGTTATATGCATTTGGTACTAGCTTCTTGAAAGTCCTAAAGAACTCTTTCACATGAACTCAGCTTGGTATTTTTTTGTTGCTGTTGTTGTTGTTTTTTGTTGTTGTTGTTTTATTGTGAAAATACCATACAGATGGGTTACAATTACATGGGCATGGTAATCAGTACATTTCTTTTTTTTTTCCTTTTTTTTTCAATCGTGGGGCTTGAACTCTGGGCTTTGACCCTATCCCTCAGCTCTTCAGCTCAAGGCAAGCTCTCTACTGCTTGAGCCACAGCACCACTCCCGGTTTCCTGGTGGCTTTTTGGGGATAAGAGTCTCACGGACTTCCTCAGTTCTCAGCCTCCTGAGTAACTAGGATTACAGACTTGTGCTACTGGCTCCCGGCATGAGTACATTTCTTATCAAGCAATGTTTCTTCCTCCTTTGTTTCCCCTTTCCATCCCTTCCCATCACCAGCGCTACCCCCCCCCCTCCGGCCAAAATTGTAAAGTTCATTTTTCAACATAATGTCTTTTACATCTCATTGTTGCAATGGGTCCACCTGTATCCCTATTTAAACAATGTGATTTTTCTTTCCCCTCCAAAAATTATACCAACATCAAACACAGTGAAAACAGGGGTTGTACCATGGGGGAGGGACATACAAAGCAACAAAGAAATCATCTTGAAAAAAATGATATTAAGTGAAGTAAGCCAGGCCCAAAGAAACATAGGTCCCAGGGTTTCCCTTATTTGCAATAACTAGTATATGTCTGACACAAGCAGAAACGGTCAGATAAGTTGATATTAGGTGAAGTGAAGCCCAAGCTTGAGTTTTTAAAAATACATTTTTATTTGAAAAAAATCTGTAGAGAGGGGTTTCAGTTACATGAGTGAGGTAATGTGTACATATACTATCAGGCACTGTTACCTCGTCCTTTGTTTTTCCCCTACCATCCTTTCCCTCTCCACCTCCCCAAATACTCTCTCCTTTCCCACCACAAGTTGTAAAGTTCCTTTTCAACATAGTGTCTTGTACATCTCATTGTTACAATGGGTCAACCTCATATCCCTATTCAAACATTTTGTTTTTTTCCTTTCCCCTCCCCCAAATAGAAAAATGTATATATAAGATGCAGGGCACAAGAATCAAACCCAGTGCAAACATGTATTATAGCGTGAGGGAGGAACATACCAAAGGAAAAAAAAACACATAATACATTATAAATACATTAAAAAAAAACTGTAGCAAGCAACAAAAAAATGCGTGTTCTTGTCTGGGGGTTCATTTCACTTACTGTCATCTTATACGGTCATATGTACATAGCTTTTGAACATTCCTGCTTGTTTTAAACATACACTAGGTATTTAGCTAGAGTTTTCATATATTTTTTAATTTTTATATATTTTAAAATTCTGTTTTATTGTAAAGATGCTGTACAGAAGGGTTAATATGCATGAGTAAGATACATTTCTCATTGAACATTGTTACACAATTCATTGATTTTCTCCCTCTATGCCTTCCCTCTTCCCACTCCAGCCCCCATCCTTGCCCGCCGACACAAACTTATTAAGTTCATTTCCAATATAGTGTCTTGTGAGTATCATTGTTGTAATATGACATCTTTTGTACTTCTTTCAGCATTTTGTTATTTCCCTTCTGTTCCCCAAATCAGACAAATACATATACAAGATGGAGAGTACCAGATTCAAAGACAGAAATTGCCAGGGATATAGCCAATGAAAAAGAAAAAAGGAAATAATAAAAGAAGAAAGAACTAGCTATAGTACATTGGCTACATCAAGGTTGACAAATAAAACAAAGAACTACTGTTTCAATGTGTTGGCATTCATTTAATTTAGCATCATTTTATGTGGTCATATGTTCATACTTCTTGAGCTATTATGATCCTCTGCTAGGACTAACTTAGGCTAACACTAATCATTGCAAATGAGAGAAATCACAGAGCCTATGTTTCTTTGGGCCTGACTTACTTCACTTAATAGGATTTTTTTCCAAGTCTTTCCATTTCCTTACAAAAGGGACAATGCCATTCTTTCTGATAGAAGCATACAATTCCATTGTGTAAATAGACCATATTTTCTCTATCATTCATCTGTTTTTTTTTTGGGGGGGGTCCGGTCGTGGGGCCTGAACTCTGGGCCTGGGTGCTGTCCCTCAGCTCTTCAGCTCAAGGCTAGCACTCTACCACTTGAGCCACAGCGCCACTTGAAGCTTTTTTCTTTTCGCTTATGTGGTGCTGAGGAATCACACCCAGGGCCTCATGCATGCAAGGCAAACGCCCTACCACTGAGCCACCTTTCCAGCTCTCATTCATCTATTGAGGGGCATGTGAGTTGGTTCCATATCTTAGCTTTGGTAAACAATTCTGCTACGAACATAGTTGTGCTGGTAGCTTTAGTGTGGCCTAGTTTGAGATCATTGGGATAAATACTGAGGAGTGGGATTGTTGCATCTTAAGGGAGTTCTATATTTAGTCTTTTTAGGAACCTCCATACAGTCTTCCAGAATGGTTGAACCAGCTTACATTCCCACCAACAGTATAGTAGTGTTCCCATCTAGCCACAACTCTGTCAGCATCTGGTATTATTATTATTCTCTGGATAATGGTCATTCTAACTGACGTGAGGTGGAATCTAAAGGTGGTTTTGGTTTTGATTTGCGTTTCTTTTTTAAAAAATATGTTTTCTATGGTAAAAATATTGTACAGGGAGTAACAGTTACATGATTAAGGTAATGAGCACATTTCCTATTGAGCATTGATGCCTCCTTTGTTTTTGTCCTACCATCCCTTCCTTCCTCACTTCCCATACTACTCCCCTCCTCCCCATTGCTAAAGTTGTAAAGTTCGTTATCATCATCTCATTTTTACAATGGGTCAATTGGTATCCCTATTTAAACATTTTGTTTTTTCCCTTCCCTTCCTCAAATTAGAAATGTATATACAAGACGCAGGGCACTGAAATAAAACACAGTGAAAACAGGGGTTATACAGTGGGGGAGGAAGTCATCAAAGAAACAAAAAATCACATAGTACATTATAAATACGTTAAAACCATAGCAAGAAAAAATAAACCACTTGTGTCCCTGTCTTTGGCTTCATTTCGTTTAACAACACCTTTTATTGTCATATGTACATAGTTTTTGAACTTTTCTACCTGCCCTAGACTTATACTAGTTATTACAAATTAAGAAAACCATGGGACCTATGTTTCTTTGTCTCACTACACTTACTATAATTTTTTCCATGTCTTTCCATTTCCTAACAAAGGGATGGTGTCATTTCTGACAGGAATTGCCAGAGCACACTGAGAATAAACAAAGATTAATACAGGAATTTCATGAGCATGAGGAAGCTAATAAAACATTAATGCAGGAATTGCATGAGTGGGATGGGAATAGACAAAGATCAATTGAGGCATTCATAGAATCCATAAACAGACAGGAAAAGTAATCTAGGGAGGCCACAAAGGAAATGCTGAATGAAACTCAACAGAAGGAAAGGGAGTCCAATGAAATCATAGTTAATCAAGTAAGGGATTTGAGAATGAACTCTGAAAGCCAAATTAAGGAAGTAAAGAAGTTTGTACAAGATCTAAAACAAAACTCCAAGAAAGAATTTGAAGCCACCAAAGCCGACTAATTAGAAGGATAAGAAATAAAAAAGTAAACAAAGTAGAAAGTCTTGACAATAGGTTAGAGCATGCAGAAGATAGAACCCTGGGATTGAAGACAGCCTAGATATTATAGAGAAAGAACAGACAACTTTTCAAGACAAATCCAAGAAATGTGATAGATTTATTCAACATTTAGAAGACACCATCAGAAAGCTTATTCTGTTGATTTGCATTTCTTTTATGACCAGCAATGTTGAACATTTCTTCAACTGTCTATTGGCCATTCTTATTTCTTCTCCAGAGACGTCTCTTGTTTTTACAAATTTCATTCTGTTTTTCTCTGAGGAGCTGGAGAGAATTCTTGTGAATTTCTCTCATTTATTTAATTTTTCTGTGTTTCATTAGTAGTGCTTAGCCACTTGGCTTCAAGCTCTCATTGCCTAGCCCCACAACTCTGGCATTCTACAACTTGAGGCTTTTAGTTGTTATTTGGAGAAAGAATCTGGTTGGCTTTTCTGCCCCAGATGGCTTTGAATATTGAGGGATCAACAGATCTCAACTTCCTGAGTATCTAGTATTGTAGGCATGAAATGAAACTTAAAAGTTGCGATCCTTAAATGGAGAAAATTTGCCTAATTGCAAAATTATTTGTTTTTTATTTTATTTTTGGAAAAAAGTGTCTCTCACACTTTCCCTTAGGCTGGCTTCAAACTAAATCTTCCTGGCTTCATTTTCTGCATGTTGTGATTACAAGCATGCACCATAATATCTTGCACAAAACAAGTTTTTGAATAACAAACTAGTATGTCAGAAACCTTCACATTCTCAAAAATAAAAATGAAATGTTACACCAGGGCTTCCAAGTAGGAGTTCTCACCTGTAAACCTAACCACTCAGGAAGCTGTGATCTGAGTATTGGGGTTCAGAGCAAGACTAAGCAGAAAAATCTGAGAGACTCCTTTCTTCAAATTAACTAGCAGAAGTCTGGGACTAGAGCTGTGGCCGAAGTGGTAGAGCACTGTCCATAAAGCAAAGAGATAAGGGTCAGCACCGAAGCCCTTTGTTCAATCCCCCAATGCTAGCAACAAAAATAAAGGCAAAGCAAGGAAAATGATAATTTTTTTCTAGGAAGTCAAATGCAAGAGGATTCCTTTGAGTAATTAGACCTCCAATTATCTTTCTTTTTATTAGCAAATATTAATTATATAAATTATAAAAAATATTAATTACTATATATCCACACATGGATACAATGTATCATAGTCATATCCTCCTCCATCACCTACCCAGTCTTATTTCCAGTTAACCACTAAACAGCCAGAAACAAGAGAGGTAGCACAAGTGGAAGAGTCCTAGCCCTGAGCAATAAACATAAGGGACATTACCAGGTCCTGATTTGAAACGCTAGTACAAGGACCCCCCCACAACAAAAATAAAACAAGCTATAGCATATAATTGTCTACAGGAAATAGTAATGTCTGTCATTAAGCTCCCACACATTATAAATAACATGAGGAAACAAATTTTCAAAGCTTTTTGAATAGCATTTTATTCTCTGAGAATAACAGAATAACAAGACATTGCTCTTGTCTGTTCTGTCGCATGATATTGGATACAAGCATAGGATATTGTCCAGAAAGAGTCTCTGCACAACTTCTAAGGAAACAGAGGCTGGCTTCTTTTTTAAGGGTGAAGGAAATACTTTGTATCTGGTTTTTGATGCCTGTGAATCTATGGGAATTCATCAACATATTAAAATTACATATAATTTATAGCATCATATCATATAATAATAAAGGTCAATTAAGGTACTTTAAAACTAAGCAAAGAATAAGTTTAATTTCTAATAAATCAACAACAAACAAGGAAAAAGGAAAAGAAGATGAAACATATCTTAAGCAGCAGGCTGGTGGCTGGAACCTAAGACCCCTGTTTTTAAGGTGAGAACAGAAGGACATTGCTTACAAGGCAGCAGGAGCAGCCAAGTTTTGGGGAAATAATATGAAGATCACCAACATAAATGTTAGTAGAATTCAAATGCTGCTGGCTCATGGCTATAATTCAGGCAAGTCTGTAGGGTGAGATCTGAGGACCACCTTTGGAAGTCAGTCCTGGCAGGAAAGTGCATGAGATTCTAAGACTACAATAAAGCCACAAATGCAAAAAGTAAAGATGTGGCCAAAAGAGACCATGGACAGAACTCTGGTCTGGACTTTAAGCTCTCAGAATAGACAAAAACAAAAACGAACAAAGAAAGAAACAACAGAAAAATGGGTGGGAATAGGACTGATGAGGTCCTGGGTTACTAAATCCAGTAATGTAAAAATGTAGCCTAATCCAAACAAAAAAGAATAAATTTATTACACACTGGTATATAGAAATGTATTTAGTGAGAATACAGAAGGAATGTCAAATGTAAAAATGCCATAAAGGTATCTTTCTTTCTCTTTCTTCTTGCTAGACGGGGACTCGAACTCAGGACCTGCCACTTTGGTTCATTGGCTATCTGTCTACCAACAGAACCACACCTCCATCACCACATTCCAATGGTCTCAGACTCTCTTGCTTCTCTCTAGCAGCACTTGCGTCCTTTGTGTGCCTATTGGTTTTGCATGTGACTTTCCAAGGACTGCTCCAGCGATAGCCTCTTGAAGAGGGAGAGGTAAATAAGGGCCCACTGCAAAATCTCGTCTAAACTGAGTGGGGTGCCTCTTACCTGTAATCTTGCTATAGAGGAAGTGAGGTGTGTGGGTGATGGTAGGAAGGCAGCTCAGATGGGGAAAAGAATCAACTGGGCTCTGCACTTACCACCCTCAGCTGTCAATCCTCAGTTTGCAGGGCCACAGCTGTCTGGAGGTTGGCCTCAGTAGGCCCCACTTTTCCCTGCTCTGTGCATTCTCATGGAGCTCTCCATGAAAGCATGAGTTCCAAAGATTGCAGTGACCATTCTACAGCCCCTCGGATTTCATTCTGCAACTGTAGCCACTACTGAAGCTTCTCCTGCAACTACTGCTGCCTTCTTTTTGGCCACTTGCCCTCATTCCTCGCCTGTCAGTGCCAATAAGGGCCTCTAGGATCACCCCTCCACCCATGCACCAAATGTCCCCTGGACTTCCAGTGACTCCTGGTAGTCAATAGGACCACATGTCCATTAGAATGACATAAAGATAAATGTTACACAGAAACATGAAGAACTACTATGATGGATTGACCTTCATGGCCTCTGATAATGGAAGCTTTATCCCCATAAGTTTTGCATCACTATGAATTTTTTATTTTCCCACAGAACCACATATATTTCCTTCTGCTTCCTTTATTGGGTTTTGTCTTACTATTTCCAAAGAATTATGCTATCACAGACTGGTGCCATGTCTCTGGTGAGAAGAACCAAGAGGTAAAGGATATGGGACATAGAAAATCCCTCCTTTCCAGAAGAGTCCACCGCAGGTCAGAAATGTAAATCTTAGGACAGTGGGCACAGCGGCTGCCTCCCTCTCTAAAGTATGGCTCACATCTGGAGAGGATTTCAGAACACCTCTAAAGTCTTGCCATTAGTTGCCTAAAGGCAGCTATTACCGAACAGGATATTGAATTAGCTCCACCACCAAAGAAACAACCACATCTAGTACATTGAGCTCACAAGTATAGCATGGAGTTCCAGTGAAAATGATCTCTCAAATGAAGAAATGACACTGTCTAAAATACCAAGAAAGAATGGGAATGGCACTGGAATAGGCAGGAATACTTTGTGTGCAAAGGAGGGGGACAAAAGAGATGAATTACAGTTGATTGGGAAATGGGCAGTGACAGAGAAGAAGCTAGTAAAGTCGATGAATGTGAAGATGGAGAGTGTGTCATGGAAATTACAGATGGTGCTTCTTGTGCAAGTAGTTAGTCTTTGGCAAGTGATGATAGGAAACCTGAGCTTCCTAAGGCAAGACCTGGCTTTATTGCCTATCTGCACTGAAAGGGAAGAATCTCCTGCCTCAGTTTCCTAAGTTGTAGTATCACTGTCATGCACTACCACATTCCTCTTTGAAACATTTAACTTTCATGATAATTATTGATTTTCCACCTTTGACTTTGATAGTCTTGCATCTACATTTCATTTTTTTTTGGAGGGGACGGGGGGTCTGGTCATGGGGTCTGAACTCTGGGCCTGGGCGCTGTCCCTCAGTTCTTCAGCTCAAGGCTAGCGCTCTACCACTTGAGCCACAGTGCCACTTCCGGCTTTTTTTCTGCTTATGTGGTGCTGAGGAATCGAACCCAGGGCCTCATGAATGAGAGGCAGGCACTCTACCAATGAGCCAACTTCCCAGCCTCCATCTATGTTTCTTGACCTTGGTACAAACATGTGTCTCTTTGGATATAAGGAAAGGATCATAATTCCAACAGCTTCCCATACTGAAACACCTACCTTGGGTACCTGTTAACTCACTGTGCTCATCTTGCTTCTGTGGAGACTGTCCATTTGCTCTGCCCCTTAAGAGGCCTGCCAGATTCTCAGCTGTGTACTAGAGGAACACAGAGGTGGAGGGTTTAAGATGGAAATGTGAATGAAGAAATTTACTTCACTGAAACTTCTGTTATTTGCCATATTTTTGTTTGTCATGTTTACCTTGCTCAGAGTTTGTATTCTTTTAATAGTATGATGAAGTAATAACATTTATTTTCCTCAGCATTTAAGTTTAGTTCTTCGTTTTCTTTGAGACAAAGTTCTAAGATAAAAACAACTAACCTCATGTGCATTTCCACAAATGGATGTTTTCCTTTTCATATTCCCTTGTAAGACAATAATTCTTGGTTTTTGGAAAGTTAGGAAATAGAAATAGACTAAAACTTTAAACAAAATTCATTTATTTGTGATGTCAGTAGGCTTTGAATTTTTAGTCACTAAAATGTGTTTGATTGTGTTCAGTCTGGTCCACTCCAGTGAGAGCGTCCTTCTTTACTAAGTTATTAACAAGTGAATGGATTGCCTGACAAAATTTGGAGTTTTTGTTTTTGTTTTCTTGGCAGACCATTAAAAAATTCTTTAGAGAAAATAAAAATCACACTATCTTATCTTCATAGAGTCCACTATGCTTCAGGTAATTCATCCGTAACCTTTAGCACACAATCCAGTATATTTGCTTCTGGATTTATTGGAGCATTCTAGCTGCCACAAATAAGGGAAAATATGCAGCCAGTGTTCTCTGGGTCTGGATTACTTCCCTTAATGTAATGTTTTCCCAGTCTTTCCATGTTGTGACAAACTGTAGTCTATCGTGCTCTGTGATGGATGAGTGGGATATCTATGTTTGTGTGTGCGTGTGTGTGCAGATGTAAACTTATACATATATACTACATTTGAGTGTTATCTGGGTATTGGAAAGTGAGAGACATGAGCCTTATCAACAGTCTTGAGTCTTGTTACCCTTGTGCATGGCCTGAGGTGGCAACAGTTGATAGGCTAGGAGGCATAGAAAGAGGATGTTTCTCTCACCATCAACTTCAAGGTAGATATTGAGCTCAGCTTTCTCTAACCACGGGTCTTCTATTGTAGTAATCCAGCTAAAGATTCAAAGAAACTATTTTATTTTATTTTATTTTTATAGTCCTGCGTCTCTAATTCTCACCAGGGCACTGTCCCTGACCTACATTTTGCTTAAGGCTAGCACTCTACCACTTGAGCCAAAGTGCCACTTCTGGCTTTTTCTGGGATTAACTAGACATAAGAATCTGCCTGTGTTGGCCTTGAACTGCAATCCACAGATTTCAACTCCTGAGTACCTAGGTTCACAGGCATGAGACACCCGTGCACAGCTAGAAACTAAATAATGGAAGTATCCATTATATACCTCCACCTATCTTTGGAAAGATTTTCTAGCATGTTCTGACCAGACCAATGTTAACTACTAATCACTAAGAAAATAATTCTTGACACACTCATTACTACAAAAGAAATCATTGAGCTAATCTCCATAATATGACACAACAATTTATAACTCTTACATATAATACTCCCAATTTATCTCATTCTTGGAGCTTCAAACCAACTTCTAATAAATATGAACATTTGTATGTGTAAAAGTGAGTACATGATTTTGACCTGTGACTTAAGAAAATAGAACCTTGGGTTGGGAATATGGCTTAGTGATAGTGTGCTTGCTTAGTATACATGAAGCCTTGAATTTGATTCCTGAGTACCACAAAAAAGCCAGAAATGGTGCTGTGCCTCAAGTGGTAGAGCACTAGCCTTGAGCAAAAGAAGCTCAGGAGCAGTGTCCATGATCTAAGGTCAAGCCCTTGGACTGGCAAAAACAAACAGGACTAGAATAAAATGGGAACCCTTAATCTTGTATGCACTTCTGAACTTTATAACTTGTAAAATATAATTTTAGCAAATTAGATTTGTTTAAAAATTGAAAACCTATATTACATGCTATCTAATATATGTGTTTTAAAATATAATTGATACCAATGAACCCATATTCCTTGAATAACATACTAATCAAACTTATATGCACCTTTGAAGAAGCAAATTTAAAACTTGGAAATTATTTGAAGAACTGAGACTTGGAGGATTTTCTGCATTCTCAATGTACCTTATCATGAACAGGAACACTTAATGTAGAAAGCAAAAAAAAATAGTGGTTCTCTGAAAGGAAGATTAGTAATATTTACCATTGAAGAAATAATTCAGGTAAACACAAATAGCACCCCAATTGAGTGCTCTTAGGGGCTAAAAAATGTACCTCATTCCCTGGATTGTGAACAAGCATTCTGAAATGTATAGCGACAGATAAATACTATTATTAATGATTACCATTTGGTTTATTTATCTACAGGAAATCTCATTCCGTCTAGTTCATTATATTGAACAAACATTCAAATTACTAAACTATACACAATGTTTCAAAGTTTACATTTTATGAAAACGAAGTGAAGCAATATTTGTGCCCAATGAATGTGAGATGATGAGTTTTAAAGGGTTTCATATATCTTAAGACATTTGACTTACATTAATGGTCTGGGAGTATTTAAGATACATGGATATGTAGATTACATACATACACACACATACACACATACACACATATGCATGTATATTTCAACAAGTACAATAAAAATCTTCAAAAACAAATCACGTCACTGGTAGCTGCAGATCAAACAATTACACATAAAGAATTCTTTTTTAAAAGACTGAAAATGGCTCATCAGAATACTTGATGAAATTCATATTAGAGGCCCATTTCTTCCAATTCTATTACTGATGTGTCACTTCAATATGTGAATCCCTTTATTGAAAGCATTTGTCCCTTCTTTTTGAATTTAATTCTAGGAGTCTCTGCGTTCCTTGTTCATGGTGAATAGCATATTTTTTATGTTAAAGGTCAGGACAATGGTTGGGGGGTCTTTGTAGTTATCTGATATGGTAAAGATAGAGCCATCAACTACATCATCTCAAAACTGTTGAAAGTCACAGTGGCTGTGATCCTGGGAAGCACAGGTCTATCTAAGTTTACAGGAAAGCCTGGAGAAATCTTCATTTGAACACATTCTCTAAGCTCGATAAAGGGCTTGAAGGGAGCTATCACTTCTGGAACATTCAATAATTCACTACCTAAGGGAAATTCGTGACTGATGGCAATTGTGACTTCAAATTTCTTCTTATTTTCTTTGAATACCAGTTCTCTTCCTGGATGAGGAGCTTGTCCACTTCCAGCAGATCTATGCTCCTACTGTGTAATAGTGCTCTGAGGGACTGTTTTGTAATGGGGTCAAAATTCTGTTCCATTGAGCACTGTCTCAGCCTCATAGGCTGAGGAGAGTTGGAGGAGGTGGGGATGGCAGGGAGATGACTCCTTCTTCTAATACAGGCAAGGCTGCTCTGAAAAGAAGTCAGAGGATCCCTCTACAGATTAAATGTCCACCAACTAGCCAAGCAGGAAGTACCTCAGCAGGGCTGAGTGAAGGAGTGATTCTAGCGGGAGTCATGACCCTGGGTCTTGGTCTGGCGCAGCCTTCAGCTCTGTCTTCTGCAGCTACTCCAGCTATTTCTCATGAAGCTCCAGTGTAGCCCAGCAGCTGCATGTCTGCTTCCAGCAGTGCCCCAGCTCCCCAGTCCTTCTTTGCTATGGCACCAGAACAGACCATGCACCCCTACAAATACAACATGCAGGAGATCATGCTCTTGAATCCCAGTATTCCCCAGACAAGGCCCCTATTCCCTGGGCTACAGCCCCAGCTTCAGCTCCATCTCCACCTGATAAGAAGGGACCTGATGCTCCCCCTATAACTCAGCTCAGATGTGTCACTTCACTAGCCCAGGAGGGGCTGTAAGAAAAGATCCCTTATTGGGGAAGACAGCAGATGAGACAGTTCATCTGCAGCCCAGTTCTGGCTCCCAAATTTTTGTGGATTTGAGGGTCTGTTGAAAAAGGTGGCCTGTAATTTTCTGGCTAGAAAGTTCATTCCTTCTCCATTCATAAAGTGTTTGGTGATTCCCAACTTGCCACTGATTACTGGGGATAGACTGGCAACCTAGGGGTAACCTTGCTGGTGGTTCAAGGCAGAGGCTTTCGGGGAAAAGAGATAAAGCTGCTCTTCCTGTTATGCCTGGCCCTTGTCCCTGCCTGACCCCCTTCTCCCCTGAGAGAATCCCAAACCGTGTTTGTTGCTATGAATGGGTCTGTTAACCAGGTCCTTTATCCTTGTGTTTACTCTGAAATTGGAGAGAAGTTGAGCCAAAGCTGCCCCTATCAAAGCTTGCCCCCACCCCATTTTGCCTGCCATTCATGGTATTGCAGGTTTGCCTTGGCAATATGTATATTGCCCTCTCTCTCTCTCTCTCTTGCTCGCTCACTCTGCCTCTCTCCATTTATCTTTTGCCTTTATTGTATTTACACTACTATGTATATACTATATCTATATAGTATAGATATAGTATATACTAGTATATAGTATATATATAGTATATGCTATATATATATATATATATATATACTATATATATGCTATATATATATATACTATATACATAGCAGTGTACATATACTATTATAAATTTTGTGTTTTGTAACTTTGTAGCATTTTAGGTAAGGTTGTGTTTATGCTTTGCTGGGTACAATAAAGATACTCTATTGAATAAACCTAGGATTAGAATGCAAAGAATACATGTCTTCTGTTACATTTTTCCTTTATTCATACTTTCCCTGATTTTTTTGAAGAATATCCTCCTCACTGAAATATTCTTTTGTTCCTTGATTATAAAATGAGTCTGTTCTCCAGATAGAAGTCTACCGATAATTTTCCTATTCTTTCTGTTTTTATCTTCTTGAAAAAGCCCTCTAATTTGGGCACATGCGAAAGAAATGGAGTTGATTGATAAAGTTGCAGAATATCACTGTTCATTAAAATGTTAACCTCTTATAAATACGTTTAGAAACAATATCAAGAAAGTAAAAAGAAATACTTGTGTCCCAATCTTGGGGTGTATTTTGCTTAACATCATCTTATCTGGTTGTATGAACATAGCTTTTGACCTTTTTCGCTTGTCCCAGATATATACTAGTCATTGCAAATAAGGGAAACAGTGGATCCTATGTTTCTTTGGGGCTGGTTTACTTCCCTTAGTATAAATTTTTCCAATCCTTTCTGTAGCATGTGATTTTTTTCTTTGTCTGTTCCTCCTCCATGGTATAACCCATATATTCACTGTTTTTCTTGTCGATGCTCTGCATCTTGTATATATACTTCTATAATTTGGGGAGGGGAAAGGGAAAATGCTTAAATAGGCATACAGGTTGACCCATTGTAACAATGAGATGTACAAGACACTATGTTGAAAAATGAACTTTATCATTTATGGGGGGTGTGGGGAATTGTAGTTGTGGAGGTGGGAGGGGGGGGATGGTAGGGGAAAAACAAAGGAGGAGGCAACAATGCTTGATAGGAAATATACTTATTACCTTGCTCATGTAACTGTAACCCCTCTGTACAGAATTTTTACAATAAAAAGCATATTTTAAAAAGTCAACCTTTTCTGTTTCAATTGTCTATCAGTAAAAATGATTCAGAGGCTGCTGCTTCCCCATTGAAAATGAATCTCAAATGCTTTCATTGGCACTTCATGTTAGTCAAGTCTGTGAGAGTTATTTCAAACCTGACATTGAGATCTTGTGTATTTTACATTCATCAGAATGCAGAATTAGGAAAAAGAAGCATTCAACTTTGAAAATAACAGAGAAGTTCTAGATAAAAGTCACTGAGTAATTGCAAGATTTTCAATAACAGAGGTAGTACCACATCTGGTTTTTACTAGGGATAAGTGTCATGGATTCTTTTGCCCTGGCTGGGTGCAAAAATTAATCCTCACGGGGCTGGGATGTAGCTCAGTGGCAAAGCGCTAGCCTAGCAAGTGCAACGTCCTGAGTTTGATCCCCAGAACCAAAAAAGAAAAGACAAAAAAAATACACTTAAAAAAAACCGAAATAAAAAATTAATCCTCACATCCCATCTTCTTAAGTAATCTTTACTACTCAGAGTGAGAATCGAGTTTGGAGTTTGTTTTCAGACTAGTGCTCTACCGGTTGAGCCACAGTTCCATTTCTGGCTTTTTATTAGAGATGTCTCATGGATTTTTTGCACAGGATGGCTGCAAACCTTAATCCTCAAATCTTAGCCTCCTATGTAGTCCTTAATACTCAGGGTCAGATAGAGTTTGTGTCTGACCATTTGGTTCAAGATTAGTGTTCTACCACTTGAGCCACACTTCCACTCCTGGCTTTTTTCCCTGGTTAATTAGCGAGAACAATCTCATGAACTTTAATACCTGGGTGGGATTTTGTCTTGATTCTAAAATCTTAGCCTCCTGAGTAGCTGGTGTGAGCCACCACTGTCTGGGTCTACACTTGGTCCCTAGCTTCAGGCCCCTGCTCTTCACTCCCTTGATATTATTGGTGGTGTCCTCGTTTCAGATTTCAATTGAGCTTAGTTCCTGCGTCATTCAGTCTCTGGTCCCAGGAATCTATAGCAAGGCTGTTATGACATCTAGACTAACCATAAGGCAATAAGCCTGGGATAAACAGCGTGGTGTCCAAGCCTGCGGCTTCTTACATCTGTCACTGGGCGAATGATCCCAGGACTCATTTAATGCCACTGCCTTCTTGGAGGCCTCCTAGCTTCCTTACGATCTGACTGCAGGCATGTCATGACCTGGGGTGCAGGGCACTAAGGTTTCTCCTTCATTCCACTGCCATAAATGGGACTTTCAGAAGTCACTTCTCAATTTTGAATCTTCATTTCACAGAAATTGTGCTTAAAACCCTGCATTCTGATCCTTCCTTCTTCTGGATCTTTGCCTATCTAGCAAGTTTGAGCTGTCTTCTGGTCTCAGAAAAGCCAGATGTTCATGCCAACAATTGTACTGATTCAACACCCAGTGACATGGGGCCCTCTCTACTCCTCCACTTATGCCAGGCTCAAAGGTCTTTCGTACCCAGCATGCATCATGATTCCTAGGAACCCAGGGCTATGATTTCCCTGAAGAGCCATGGGCTTAAAAACTTTGATGGAGTTAGGCACCAGTGGATCACACGTATAATCTTAGCTACTAAGGAGGCTTTGTTGTAAGAATCAAGGTTCAATTCAGGTTGAACAGGAGTCAGTAACACTTCTCTTACAATACGACTGCATTCCAAGACGTGATCCCCCCAAGATTCAAACCAGCTAGAGATGTTCTCATTGTGTGTGGGGACTAGCCTTTCTATGAGCGTATTCCTGAGGGCTCCTCTTACTCCAGGAGCCTTGGAAGGGGCAAAAGCTTCCTCCAGCAGAGGGCTTATTTCCCCTCTAGGACCAGCATAGGCCACATCCTCTAGCAAGCAGAACCTCCTTGTCCAAGTTGGGAGAGCTGCTGTCCCCAAGATATCTGCTGGGGAGATGCTAGGCAGCTTCATGTGCCTGTGGGTGAGTGGGACCATGGATTCTGCTAATCCATCCAGCAAGGCTTCACCCAGAAGTCTATCTATAGTGCCCAGCCAGCAGAGCCTGGTATCTCCTTGGGTTCCAGCATCCCTACTCTGCAATGTTAGGGAACCCACAGAGCCCACTGTGATGTCTTCGCACACCAGTTTCAACATTCCATTGCCAGCCACCAGCCTGTCCTTTAACTGTGGTCCTTGGCAGTTTTACCCTCAACAGCATGGGACATTTCCAGATAGCAAGCAAGTCTAGATCTTCATTTGGAACCCTGAAGACTAATAATATAGGCTCATCGCCTGCCCTCTGACAACCTGGACAGCCTGGCCCTCCCAGCTCCATTTTCCAGCATGTGTTTAGGGGCCTTTGGAGCTCGGCTTCTGCTCCCTGCAACTACACATGTCTCCTGGAAAGAGCCCTTGAACCTGCTGCGCCCCAGAGGTCAGGCCACAGTGAGGTCTCTCTGCCCCCAGCCTGGCTCCTAGCACAACCACAACCAGGGCAGCACTCCCAGGCTCCACTGCAGACCTCTGACTTGGGTCAAAAAAATTCCTGTGCTTGTGCAGTCCACAGTCAGCAGTCGGTAGTCCTGGAACAGGGGCATCTACTAATGCCACTCCAGAAGAGCTTTTGCACCAAGCAGGTTGATTTTGGAGCAGCTCCTCTTCCAATTGCAGGCCTGGTGTCCATTGAAGCAGAACATGACACTGCAAAAGATCACAGCGCACAATAGAAGAACCTGACAAGCAACAGTCCTGTGCTCAGAAACCTGACAGAGACAGTAAATCAGAGAGAGAGTAAGGCTAAATTGTACCTGCTTCAATATCCTTGCCAAGAAATGTTTATTTTCACCAAGATATAAAGAGGAAACTTCTAACTCTATCTCTGACAAAGTAGCTTGTACGAATCTAGACTTCCATAAACAATCACAAAAGTAGAAGCTATGTGAAAAATAAATATATGTATGTAAATATATATATATATATATATAATACAAATGTGTAGGGATATATATTTATATTAGCATATTCACATATACAATGTGAATATGTATATAATGTATGTATGTATAATGTATATTTATGTGTATATATATATATATAATGTACAGGAGAGAAAAACTACATAGTATTTGGAGGAATAATTACCAAAATCTTCCCAATTTTCATTAAAAGCATGAACCCTTATATGCAGGAATCTAGCACCTCAACAAAAGTCAATTAACATAAGCCCATAGATCCACACTAAAACACATTCTAATTAAATACTCAAAGACAGCAAACCTCCCAAAGCACAGAGACACAACTCCTCACACACAAGTGATCTTCAATGATATTATGACCAATTTTTCATTAGAAAAAAAGAGTATTAGGCAGCAAGGGCAACAAATTCAAAGTGCTAAAAGAAAAGGACATATCTAACACCAACCTTTCTTTTATAACATTCCCCCCACCCCAGAGATAGGGGCTGAACTCAGGACCTTGTACTCACCAGGCAGGCACTCTTCCATTGAGCAAAATCCCCAACCTTACAACTACCCTTTCTAAAACAAAACAAAACAAAAAATATATTTCTTCTAAAAGTGAGAGATGCTAAATAGTGAAGGCTCAGGCCTATAATCCTAACTACTCTGGAAGCTGAATTGTGAGGATTGTGGCTCAGAACCAGCCTGGACCTTGTCCCCTCAGGAGAAAATTGTGGGAGACAGGTGTCCTTAAGAAGGATGGAGGACTTTGTGCTGTGTCATTCCTGGAACAAGTCATAGGATAAGGTGGCCATCAAGAATGGAGGCTATTGGCTAGTGTCTCCACAGAAGCAATTTGTAAAATGCAGGAGTGCTCTCGTAGGTCAGAGGACATTGACCACTGTCTTAGTGGTTTCAAAAATTCCACGAAAATAACCATAGCAACCTCAAGTCCTCCTGGAATCTCTAGCAACAGTCTTGGAGGCCGAAGAGCTACAGTGTCAATGGTGGCAGGCTGTAATTGGTCCACTTTTTCTCTGACCTCACTTGGTCTGAATCTGATTTGTCCATTTCCCCCATGATGTCACTATGCCCAGTTGTGATTGCTCCATTGTGATAGGTCATGTAGGGTATATAGGAAGCCACTGTGCCCCAACATTTGTCAGTTAACAGTGCTGGGAGCTCTCACTTGGTGAGCTGCTGGATTAACTCAAATCTAGATTGATGATCTGTTTGTTTGCAGGTTTTGTTGGTTGGATTTTGGTATTTCTTTTTTACTTTTTGCCGGGTTTCCCATTATTTTATTGAGTTAATTTTTCTGAGACTTGCTAACTGCCATCATAGCAGGAGGATCGCAGAATGCAAAGAATCATCTTCGAGCTCCTTGAAGGAGGGGATCATCAAACAATACCAAACGAAAGAACTCCTTGACCAAGTTACCTGAGTGAAACTGTCCCATCACCACTTCACAGACACCGAGATGGCAGTTTAAAATACGTCGTATGGGAGAGTCCTCCAGTCATTGAATAGAGAATAAGATGGACATTTTTAAGGCTGGATGGCCCAGACACATCATCAAGTTGTACCTGGTGATGGAGAAAAAAGAGTATGTGTATCTCATCATGGAATTGGCCACTAGGGGCTACCTTCTGAAATCTATCTGAAAATCCCACCACTTATATAAAGTTGAAGCCAGGAGATTCTTCAAACAAATTGTACTAATTACAGCAGAACACAATCGCACACTGAGACCTTAAGCCCAACAATATCCTTTTGGGCAGCAAAGGCAATATCAAGGCTAGTTATTTTGGTCTAATCATCTGGTTCTCCCCGGGGCAGCTGCTGACAAATTTATGTGGTATTGTGCTATCCCATACCCCTGAAATGTTCCTGCAAGAAAGAAATGATGGCTGGAACTGGCTTCACATCTGTAATCCTGCCTACTCAGGAGGCTGAGATTTAAGGATCATGGTTCATTGCCAGCCCGGTCAGAAAAGCCTGTGATATTCATCTCCAATAAACCACTAGAAAACTGGGAGTGGCACAGTGGCTCAATTGGTAGAGTTCTAGCCTTGAGTTGAATTGCTCAGGGACACTGCTCAGGCCCAGAGTTCAAGCCCCACAATTGGAAAGAAAGATATGCCTACAAGGTGGAAATCTGGAGCTTAGGTGTCTTTTTATATTTTGTTATAACAGGAAGATTTCCCTTTGAGGGGAGGATGTGATCCAGGTAGAGTCACTAGTTCTGAAGGCCAAGTATGTTGGTCCATATAACCTGTCTGAGGACAAAATGTAATCTGCCAACTGGTAACTGAGGACCTGAGGGAGAGACAAATATTGAACAAATAATGGAGCACCCATAGCTTAAACAAGTTGCACAATATTCCCTGTGTTTTGATGAGCCAAGACTCAACAAGCTGGAACCCATCATTCTTAAAGTAATGTGTTACATGAGGTACTACCTATATGAGATCCAGGGATCTATACAGGACAGAACATTCAATTATGCCATGGGCATGTACCTTTTAATTAAAGAAAACTTAGGCTGTCCAAGTGAAAAGAGTACCTTCAACAGTGCCACCATGCCCAACTCCTGCAGATCTTTCCAACTTACCTCTCCCTATAGAAAGGAGAGCCAGTTTACTCACCTGTCTTAACCATTACATCTTGTCATCTGAGTTTCAATTGCTTTATAATGACAAGCAGTCACCTCTGAAGAGAGGCTTAGGTACCACTCTGCCTGCCATTCCCTTCTGTTTCTTGCAGAAGAACCCCAGTCCTAGCACAGTTCCAGGCCAGGATTCTGTGTTGTTTTCCTTGGCTGGTCTTTCTTTTTAAGCAGCAGTGAAAGATTCCTCTCTGGGGAGCCACAATTTGAGATCATAAACTGTCTACTAAGAAGCAGGGCTGGAGGAGGGTGGTTAGCAGAATATTCCCTTCCCTCTGGGTAGCCTCATAATTAGACCAAAGTATAATTTAAGGCGGAGATTGGGCAGGATGGGTGTGGCTAGCAAATAGCTACCACTCTTCTCAGAATATGGTACAGTATGCAGGCCCAGGAGCAGAGCAATTCTGGAGGAAGAGGTGGAGAGTATTATAAGACATCAAAGATAGCAGTTGAGAGCCACAGGGACCTGTTATTGGGATGTGAAAGATTGCAAGAAGTATACTCAAAAACTAATTATAGGAGGGATAATCCCTATACAGCAAAGGCTGCATAGAGAGATCATGTCTCAATCCACACGCTGGCTACTGAAACCAGAGGAACTAATGTTTGCAAGCAATTACAAGTAGGAGATAGTGCTCTACCACTTGAACAACAATGCCACTTCTAGTTTTCTGGTGGTTAAATGGGGATGAGTTTCAAGGACTTTTCTATCTGGACTGGCTTTAACCTACAATCTTCAGATCTCAGCCTCCCAAGAAGCTAACATTAACAACCTAGGATTACACTCAGGAACAATGCCCAGACCCTGATTTCAAGGCCAAAGACCGTACAAAAAAATAAAAAAAAGGAAAGTAAAAGGGGACAGTGGGTGGAGAGATTCACCATTCATCAGATGCATGTCAGGTGTGAATGATCCAAAATGTAGGCTAGGAGCAGACAGGGAACCTACCCAAGGCACAACTGATCTTTTATTTGTGGAAGCCAAGTGAAAAGTCAATAAACCAATATATGAAACAACTATAGAAAGATAAATAGTGCAGGTGAGAGTGCAAGAAAGAGTCCTTGTGAGTCAAGTGCTGGTGGCTAACACCTGTAATCTTAACTACTCAGGAAGCTAAGATCTGACGATCATGTTTCAAAGTCAGCCTCAACAAAAATGTCTCTGAAATTCTTATCTCCCATCAACTAGCAATAAAGCATAATTGGGAACTGTGGCTCAAATGGTAGAATACTATATTTAAGATTAAAAAAAGATAAGCAACAGTGACCAAGTCCTGAGTTCAAACCCGTTCAAACCCCAGAATCCACATACATAGAGAAAAGGTTTCTGTGAAGAGGTAGCACTGAAGCCAAGACCTGTAGATTGAGAGGGAGCCAGCTTTGGGGGCATGTGACAGAGGCAATAGCTAGGATGAAAGTCTCAGGGCTGGAATAAACCCCATATCAGGAGGAAGTGGTGTGTGGCTGGTTCTGACTGAGAAAGAGAATGAGGTGAGGTACATCTGAAAAATGGGGGCCAGATGGGCACTGGTGGTTCACACCTGTAATCTAAGCTACTCAGGAGGCTGAGGATTGAGGATTGTGGTTCAAAGGTAGCCTGACCAGGAAAGTCCATGAGAATCTTATCTCAATAACCAACTCTGAAAAAGCTGGAAGTGGTACTGTGGTTCAAGTGGTAGAGCACTAGCCTTAGGCTCAGGCTCCTAGTTCAAGCCCCAGTCCTCAGACTTCAGCTTTCTGAATAGCTAGGATTACATGTGTGATCCACCACAGCCAGGCAACCCTTTATTATATATTATCTAACTTAATGGTTGTGACTTTCCCATTAGGAGGGCTCACTCTGAGCTCATCCTATTCTGGTTCACTTTCAGTCGATGGCCAGGTCAGTTTCCCTTCTGGAACTAACTTGTCTGTGGGAGGAGGATAAAGCCCCTGAAGCCCCTTTCCTTGTTGGGTGCATCCTATATTGTAAGAGTGATGAAAGGGGCCCAAGATTAAAGCTGGGCTCCTAAGGCGGAGTTCCTATTGTGAGCAACCTGGGCTGGTGTGCAGCTTTGAACAAGTGACTCTGGGAAGATATGAAAAATAACCACACCTAAATCCAATTTTTTCAAAATCCTCTTGAGAAATAGAAGAGGAGAGGGGAAGGTAAGATATATTCTGAATAGTTTCCTTCCTGTTGTGACATTGATTGATACATTTTGCTCAAGCAGGAATTACTAAATACAGTTGTTATAATCTTCCTATCCTGGGAAGGTCCTCAGTTTACCTTCCCGTGGTTGAGAGTTGTATGAGCTAAAATCCTCAGCTGTCAGCTCTATTTGGGCTACTTGACCCAGAGAAGAGGGCGACCCTTTTTGCAAACTGCTCTGCTCAGAAGGAGGTCTAATTTTCTGATTTTCAATAATGGGGAGTAGGTGCTGCTAGAGAAAAGGATGCTATAAAATAGAGTGAGCTTGGAGATCACACCCTTCAGAGGGAGGCCCAAACTGAGACCTGCTCTGAGGAAAAATCAAGGAACTGAGAGGAAGTTAATAGTTTAGGTCATATGGCCAGGGAAGGCCTTTCTGGGGCAGAACTTCTGATCTAGCTGCTGAAAAGATGAACTAATTAAACAAAGTTTATTTTCCTTTTGTGTGTGTGTACAAGTACTGGGGCTTGAACTCAGGGTCCCATACACTTGCTTAGCTTTTTCCTGCAAGGCAGAGGCTCTACCACTTTAGCTAAACCTCTACTTTGAAGTTTTTTGCTAGTGTATTGGAGATAGGAGTCTGTCAGAATTGTCTTTCCAGACTAGGCTTGAACAGGGATCCTTAGATCTCAGCCTCCTGATAAGCAGGATCAAAGACAGGAACTATTAAGCATTCAGGTCCACACAAAGGTGTAGAAGTTTCCAGAGAAGAGAAGAACAAATTTTCAAAGGCCCTGCCTGATTTGTCAACTTGTTGGATATTGTTTATTGATTTATTTTTGACCATGGGGCTTGAACACTGGGCCTGGGCACTTTCTTTCAACTCTTCAGCTCAAGTCTAGCACTCTACCACTAGAGCCACAGAGCCACTTTGGATTTTCTGGTGGATAATTTGAGATAAGAGTTTCACAGTCTTTCCTGCCCAAGCTGGAAATCCTCAGATCTCAGCCTCCTGAGTAGCTAGGATTACAGGCATGAGCCACCAGTACCTGGCTGGATATTTATTTATATAGGATTACAGCAATATCCTTGTAAATAGGATGAAAAATATTTAAGTTGATCACTCCATATGAGCCTTACTGGCTGTAAGTTTTCTCTTTGATAGTTAATATGAAGGAAAGCCACAGGTGAATCCCCACAGTGCACCTCGGTTTATTATGAAAGGATGCCTCTGGCGTGCTTTTACAGCAGTGTGCTGAATGTAAAAGATAATAATGTTATTCATGACATTATTCACAGTAGTAGAAAGGTAGAAACCCAAATGACTCTTGTCGGGTAAACAAAATGTGGTATAACCAGCCAAGGGAATATTATTCAATCTTAAAAAGGAATGACATTCTGACCATGCTACAACAAGAATGAATCTTTAAAATACTGTCAAATAAACCATATTAAAAATAAAAACAATATTTATGATTCCACATATATAAGGTACCAAAACATAGTCAAATTTGCTGGCTACCAGTGGCCCACACTTATAATACTAGCTACTTATAGGGCTGAGAACTGAGGATGGAGGCTTGAAGCCAGACTAGAAAGAAATGTTGCTGAAACTCTTATCTCCAAAAAGTGAGATACAGTAGAGGTGAGACTCAACAATAGAACTGTGGAGCACATGGGCAGCAAAGATGGCTTTGGGAGGGGGTTGAGTGGGCAGAGCCTAATTTACTGTAGAGTACATGGGCAGCCAAGATGGTGCTGGGAGAGGGTAGAGTGGGCAGAGCCCAATTGATCTTCCGCTCAGTGCCTAACCAGCCCGGGAAGGCTCAGGTGCATGATAGGATGTGACCTTGACAGTGATTGGTTCCTCTTCCTCCCTTTTTGTCTTTAATAAGGGCTACTCTCTGTTAATAAATGAGTTTTCTACCTGCTGGATTTGGCTCCCCGCTGCGTCTGACTGTCTCCTGGGCGTGGGAACAGGAGTCTTTCGTGGGATGGACGAAGACCCAACATAGAACATCAGCGTTGAACAAATAAGTTTAACATAGAGGGGCTGGGAAAGTGGCTCAGTGGTAGAGAGCTTGCCTTACATGCCTGAGGCCCTGGGTTCGATTGCTCAGCACCACATAAGCAAAAAGAACAAAGCCGGAAGTGGCACTATGGCTCAAGTGGTAGAGTGCTAGCCTTGAACTGAAGAGCTGAGGGACAGCGCCCAGGCCCAGAGTTCAGGCCCCAAGACCGGACCTCCCCCCCAAAAAAATGTTTAACATTGAATGGAGAATAGAGAATGAAAGATGTGGCCAATGCAGGTAAGAAAGAGCAGGCTTTCTGTGTGCAAAGGACTTCTTGGTCAACAGCACTGTGACAGAAGACACAAAGACAGTACTAGGCTGAGAAGTAAGGACAAGGAAGACAGGAGAGTTGATTACCCGTTTTTTTTTTTTGTTGTTGTTGTTGTTGTATTTGTTTTTCCCAGTACTGGCACCTGGACTCAGGGCCTGAGTGCTGTTCCTGAGCCTCTTTATGCTTTGGGCTAGTGCTCTACCACTTGAGTCACAGAACTTCTTCTTTTTCTGAGTAGTTTATTGGAGATAAGAGTGTCATGGGCCATCTTGTAAGGCTGGCTTCAAATGGAGATTAGTCTTCAGATTTTAGCCACTTGAGTGTTGTATTCCAATTTAAATTGTAGTATTCCAATTTCCCAGGAAGATATGACAGCACTCAGGCAATTTGGCTGGAAGTTCTTTATTTAGCCATATTCCATCTGTCCTCAGCTCACAGAGCTAGAGAACAGCCCTGTTTGTTGTTCAGGGGGGATTTTTATAGGAAGTGCTTTCACATAGGTGATGTTTACCAAAGCAAGCAAGCAAGATTACAGAAGCAAATCATAGCCTTGAGTCAAACATGCCTTGGGACATTGGACCTTTGCCCTGATGTGGAAGAAGGGGCATCTTTTTCCCAGAGAGAATGCATGTCAGCATGCACCCTCACACCACACAGAAGCTCAGATGGGGACACACGAGTCAATGCCTCTGACAGTGCGCTGAAATTTTCTGAACAGGAATGATGTTTATTACAAGTTCCTGAGTAATAAAGAACTCAGTACAGCTGGTGATAAGCATCAAAATTGTTAGTGGCCTTCCGCAAAATTTGTGATAAACTGCAAAGCTGCCAGCCTGGGAAGCTTGAGGGAGAGAGAGAAGTTTACTTTTAGCAAAGATGTTTCTGAATTTACATTTTTGTTCCCATGGATAGCCTTCTTTACCAAGGGAAAGGGCCTCAGGAGAGAAAATTAGCTACAGCAGGAAGGATTGAGGCTAGAATAAACTTTCTTCCAGTGAATAGCAAATCAGATATCACACTGAGTAGCTAGGATTACAAGTTTGAGCCAAAACTGCCTATTTTGATTAATTCTTGTGTGTCATCCCCAGAAATGTGTATTCAAGCCAAGGTGACCCAAGCCTTCAAAGTTTTGTTACAGATATTGACTCAAGCTGTGATGTCAGAAATACTGACCTTACTGTTCAGCCTGGAACGAAAAGAAATGAGAGGCGAGAGTTATCTATGTGTGTGGCTGGTAAATCACCAGGATTAGTGGCAGGCTGGAAAGAAGAGAATCAAGAGGGCACATGTGGAACATGGCAGACAGGAAGGCATCAAGGAAGAAGCAGTTTCGGGATGAGCAGTGGATCAGGAGGACCAGATTCTCTGTGGCGCAGAAAGTCTTTCTTCAGAGCCCTCACCACATTGATGCACACATTAGCCTGCCTTGGGTCACTCCTTGTTTGTTTAGTGCTTCAGCCCTCAGTCATTTGAACTCTTAAGGCTTCGGGCTTCCTGCACATCCTCCTGGAGCCTGGCACAGGGTCTAGCCCACATTGGTGCTGGCTGATGGTTGCCTAATGGGGCTGAATAGAGACAAACACTGAACTGGAGGTTTCTGGAAGGGATCGGCGTGCACTTAGTGTCCAGAGGACATGCATGGGACTGTACCTTCATGAGGAAGAGGCCACAGGAAAGTCTCATGTCACCTCCCTAACACTTTGGTACAAATGGCAGACAGATGTCACAGGGCAGCAGGCAATGCACTCTGGTTTATATATGTGCATGCACACCCAACATCTGTGGTCTTTGACAAGGAAGAAACCAGGGCCCATTAGTGGAATAGTACACACTGATCACAGCATGGACCCCATTTCATGGCTGCGGACACTGAAATCCTGGGGTCTTGGTGTCCTCAGGCCTTGGTCAACAGCAGTGGGGAGTCTGAGATCTTGGAGGCAGGGCAATGGCAGGGCTCCAGCAGTATCTGCAAAGCCTGAGAATCTCGACTCCTCAAGGATAGCTCACAGACGCAGAGGAGGCTGTGAAGAGGGATAGATCCCTGGGGTACACTTGAACCACCAAAACGCACCCTGCTCACTAGCACCAAGCACGTACGGCTTATAGCCCAACAATCCAATTCTGGCTCTTTCTCACCTCACTTGGCAAGGGGGGGAGCCATGGAGGAGCAAGATACACCATTTCAGTTGAGGAGGGATATATCTGATATCAGACCCACACATCACACCTAGATAGACTGGAACTCTCCAGAAGGCCAAGGTAACAGATATAGTCGTTGTCTAACAAGTGTGGAAGTTGGAATCTTGAGTCTGAGGACTCCATAGTGCCCAACTTGTGGGTTGGTGGCTGCGACTACCCCCTGAGTTGGTGACTAAGTGGTAGCATCTGGGTTGCTAGCCTGTAAACAGAAGAAGTTGAAGGTGGGCTGTGGAGTGGCCTGGTGCCTGGGCCACACCCTTTTGCTGAGTTGTTGCTGTTGTCACCATGTGGACGTGCCTAGGCTTGGAGCAAGGTTGCAGGGCCGGTGGGGCTGACTGGCTGTGCAGAAGCAGAAGGAGGTGTCACTTCTGCAGGCAGTGACTCTATTACTGGCAGCCCTAGGCTTCCTGCTCAATGTGGGGCTGGGGCTCTGTACCATAATCGGCAGCCTGATGGCACCCCGAGGGGTTAGGAGGCAGATAACTGAGTGCCTCAGTATGGTGCTGAGAGAATGCTGTTGCCCAATCTCCCACCCCTGTCTGGGTTTACTTCAAACCTGCAGCTTCTCCTTTCTCCTCCTCTGGTAGGTGACCTCAGTGACAGCACCAGAACAGTCTGTGCTTCTTCCTACTTTTCTCCAGGTGGGGTAAATTGAGGCTGCGAGGATAGGGATTTGTCCACTCAGTACAGTCAGAAATAGAACCCAGGGCCCTTGGTGCCCCAGTATGGGAGTCTTATTTCTACTTACCATACTTTACAATTAGTTCTTTCTATTGCCCTCTCCTGTCCCCTGACCTCCTCCAGCATTCTCTTTCTGGAGTGTACCCTGTCTGCACATGTCTGTATCCTGTAGGACTGATGCCCTCATCATCTTTGCTCCCCTCCCTAACCTCCACCTGCATATCCTGTGTCTCTACTCAGGTCAGTCCTTTTCCCATTTAACCACTTGCACAGGAACGCTAGGCCTCCCCACTAATTCTCCCTGTTCACTCTTACCCATCCTATCTGTTTTTTAGGTATTGTTGATTGGGGAGTGAGTGCAAAGACCCTCTTGGAGCTGTAGGCCCCTTGGAGGGAGTGAAATGAGAATTTCTGGTTCTTGAGGAACTTGCCACCTTTGACTCTCCAGTAGTCCAGACGTGTTCCTGTGGAGGGATTGCCCAAAATGTCCCTGAGAGCAGTTCCCTGAGGGTAGAATGCCACATGCCTTCCTTCTCTGCCAGGAACTGATGGGACATGGTATTTTTTGGTATTCCAAACTGTGATCATATTTTATTCTGCCTCTTTGAAACTTATATACCTGCGCATCTGTATGTGCATTTGGACTAAAATAGCAATTTTTCTTCCTCTGTGTGTGTGTGTGTGTGTGTGTGTGTGTGTGTGTGTGTGTGTGTGTTTTCAGATCTTCAGTCTTAAACTCAGGGCCTGGGTTCTGTCTCTTAGTTTTTATCACTCATGACCAGTGCTCTACCACCTGATCCACATCTCTACTTCTGGCATTTTGGTGATTCATTGGAGATAAGAGTCTTACAGACTTTCCTACAAGGGATGCTTTATTTGTTTGTTTGTTTTTGGTCGGTCATGGGACTTGAACTCTGAGCTTGGGCGCTGTCCCTGAGGTCTTCAGTTCAAAGACAGCGCTTTACTGCTTGAGCCACAGTGCCATTTCTGGTTTTCTAGTGATTTATTGGAGATAAGTGTCTCATGGAGGGCTTGGAAAGTGGCTCAGTGGTAGAGGGCTTGCCTTGCATGCAAGAGGCCCTGGGTTCTATTCCTCAGTACCACATAAGCAAAAAGAAAAAAGCCAGAAGTGGCAATGTGGCTCAAGTGGTAGAGCGCTAGCCTTGAGCTGAAGAGATAAGGAACAGTGCTCAGACCCAGAGTTCAGGCCCCATGACCAGACCCAACAACAACAATAACAAAAGAGTCTCATGGACTTTCCTGCCTGGTCTGGCTTTGAACTGTGGTCCTTAGATCTCCCACTTGAGTAGTTAGGATTACAGGCGTGAGCCACTGGTGATTTGGCTCCTTCCATTTTTTGTTTTTCAAGTTTTTCATTGTTAATTAATGGTAAGAGACTCAGATTTGCCTGCCCAGGCTGGCTTTTAAACGCAATCCTCTCATTGCAAACCTCATGATTGGATTATAACTGTGAGCCACCAGTACCGCTCTGGGATTTGTCATTTTTGACAAATGCCAAATGTGTCTGTTGAGATAGTCTGAGCATTGAACATTGCACTGCACCCAAGGGAAATTTCAGGAGAATGACAAAGATGTAGAGACCATTTGGTGCCTCACACACACCATTACATAATGTAAGTTAATGACTTTCTTCCCAGAAATACATAACTCTTATCTTTATACAATGTAAGGTGCTTAAGTCCTTCTTCATATTTATCTAAAATAGTATATACATTGAAAGGAACTCCACCATATGTAAACAAAATATTTTTTGTTGGTCATGGGGATTGAACTCTGGCACTGTCCCTCAGCTCTTTAAGCTCAAGGCGAATGCTCTACTACTTGTGCCATAGCACCATTCCTATCTTTGTCTGTTCATGTGGTGTTGAGAAATCAAACCCAGGGCCTCATGCATGAGAAGCAAATACTCTATCACTGAGCCATCTTCCTAGGCCACTAAACAAAAGACATTTATGTGTCAGCTGGGCACTGTTGGCTGACACTTGTAATACTAGCTACTCAGGAGGCTAAGAGGTGGGGATTGTGGTTCAAAGCCAGCCTGAGCAGGTAAATATTAACGACCAAAAATGCCATAAATGGAGCTGTGGCTCAAGTGGTAAAGCACTAGCCTTGAGTAAAAATAGCAAAGGGACAGGGCCCAGCCCCTGAATTCAAGTCCTACTCTGCACTACCAGTTTAAAAATTTTTTAATGATAAAGCAAGTCATCATCCATGGGTCTAAAACACTTGTGAGCAGTTGCTGACATACATGTCTGCCAACCTACAACATGGACACATACAACATGATAGACTTATACATTTCTGTTCATTTCAAGGCTAGGTACAATCACATGATTACAATATATGTAGAAGCTGCAATCAGTTTGAAGTCTACGTTCATTTTCTTTGTCAGTGCTCTTGTAAGTGTGTCTGAGCAGTGTCCCTCACAAAAAAAAAGAAGCTCCTACTGACTCACCTTAATCTCATGTTGTGAGTAGAAATAAGACCGGGCTGTATGTCAATGCAACATTGTTTGGCTGTTTTTGACTCATCCTGGTTCCTTGAAAGCAGAGCCCCATCTTTTGATTCCATGTTAGGGATCTCAGGGGAGGTCACCATCAAATAGGAACTGAAGAATATCACCAGCTCCCCTTCATTAAAACCTCATTATAGTTTGAAGCCAGTGGTTCACATGTGTAATCCTAACTACTCAGGAGGCTAGCAATATGATGGTTGTGGTTCAATGCCAGCACTGGGTAGAAAAGTCCATGACACTTTTATCTCCAATTAAACATAAAAAAAACTTGAAGTGGACCAGTGTCCCAAGTGGTAGAGTGCTAGCCTTGAGCAAAAAAGCTCAGGGACAGCCCTAGGAATGGCACACACACACACACACACACACACACACACACACACACACACACACACACACACAAATACACACACATGCACACACACTGAAACACACACACACTCCTTTTTGTTAGCTCATCTAATGCTCCCAACAACCATATAAGTCAGGTATGCTTATTTCCATATTACAGAGGAGGAAAAGTCCTGGTATGTCAGTGGACTCAGACCTCAAATCCATGCCCCTGTCCCAGTTCCTTTTCTTGGGAAAAAAACCTGTGGACCAAGAGACAAACAGGTTACAGGCATTCTGTGGTGTGTGTGTGTGTGTGTGTGTGTGTGTGTGTGTGTGTGTGTGTGTGTGTATGTGTGTGTGTGTGTGTGTGTGTGTGCACCAATCCTAGGGTTTGAACTTCGAGTCTGGGTTCTGTCCCTTAGCTTTTATTCTCAAGGTTGGCACACTGTACCACTTGAGCCAAAGCTCCACTTCTTGGTCTTTAGTTCTTCATTGGAGATGACTCTCACCGACTTTTCTGCCCAGGCTGACTTTGAATCATGGTTCTCAGATCTCAGCTTCCTCAGTAACTAGGAGTCTAGATGTAACTATTGGCATCAGGCATAGATTCTTCACCCTTCTGGGTAAATCTGTCTTACCTGGTTTCCTCAGTGTGAATTGGTTTTAATAATGTTTGACCCTAGGCCAGTTGAGACATGTATGTCCTTATTACAGAGTCTGGCTGGTGCTTCAGTACAGCACTAACTACGCTGCCTGTGATGAAAGTTTTTGAAAAGAAAAAGTAAGCCAGGTGATGGTGACTCACACCTTTAATCCTAGCTGGCGAAGAGGCTGAGATCTGAAGATTGCTGTTCAAAGCCAGCCTGGGCAGGAAAGACTATAAGAATCTGGAAGTGGGGCTGTGGCCCAAGTGGTAGAATTTTAGCGTTGAATGAAGAGCTCAGAAACAGTGCCCAAGCCCTCTTTTCAGACCATAGGACAAACATAAAATGAAAGAAAGAGAAAGAAAGAAAGGGAGTGGGGGCAGGAGGAGAAGGAAAGAGGGAGAGAAGAATTATGGCATTAGTGGCTCAGATATGTAAAAGCAAACCAGTAGTGGAACTGTGTCGCAAAGTGGTAGAGAGTTAGCTTTGAGCGAAAAAGCTCAGACACAGGCCCTGTTATCAAGTCCAAAGAAGACAAAAAAGAGAGGGAGGGGATAGAAGGAGAAAGGGAAGGAAGGAAAGATCTAGTTCAAGAGTTGAGTGAAATAGAAACTTCTGGGTATCTGGGAACCTACAGACAACCAGGAGGCATATTTTTTTAACCACACATCCTTGGCTGGTGCTGACAGTCAGATTCTCCCTGCAGAGCCAATGCTGTGCTTGAGTTCAGGCCTACTGAATCCTCCCTGGGCCTTGGGACTGAAGATCTAGCCTTTGCTTCATTTGTAAAGAATAGGAACCCGAGGACATCAAGGACCTCTCATGGCAAGAAGAGTAAGACATGGGTATCCATTCCTTGGAATCAGATCCTTTCAATGACATGCCTACTCTGATCCTTCTCCTATCCTATCATCTAAAAAATACCTACATCACCAGCACTCCAGGAAAAGAAAGGGAGCCCCCTCAATGGCTATAGGGTGGGTGTCTCTATCCCATTTGGCAGTCTTGGTCCAGCACAGATTCTGCCAGCACCGTGATTAGTAGACTAAACAGCTTTGCGACTCAGTCTCCTCTCTCTTTCTCCTACCTCTCTCCCTCTCTCTCTCCCTCTCTCTCTTCCTCTCCCTCTCCTTCTCTCTCTCTCCCTCACTCTATTGTTTGGGGGAGTCTTCAATGACCAGAGTATAGAATGGGCTGCTATCTGCCCATTGGCACCAGCAGTATTTAGCCATTTTTCCTCAAAATCACAGCCAGAACATGAGTGATTAAAGTCAAATTCAAATCTGCCAGCAAGTCATAACATATAGGGCTAGGACATTTATCAAGGCTGGGGGCCTCTAGTGACCTCAAAGAAAGCCAGTGAGATGGGGCAGGGAAGAGGCTGCAGTGGGACTTCTCTTCTCTGCCCTGCACCTTATAAGGCTTCTAAAATCAAGGTCAGGCCAAATAATAATGACAAATAATAAATATTGATTACTAACAACTCCTGTATTGAGACAGGAAGGTTTCATTTATTTTATTTTTACCCCATCAAATGTCCATACCCACCCCATGGAGTATTTATTATTATTCATGTGCTTTCTTAAACTTCATTCACATATCAGAAAATGGTATTCAGAGAGATTAAGCCACTGACTAGAGCCACACAGCTCAAAGTGAAAATAGTATGAACATAAGAATACTGTCTGAGGCAGGTGCTGGTATCTCATCCTTGTAATCTTAGTTACTCAGGAGGCTGAGGTCTGAGGATCATGGTTTACAGCCATGATCTCCGATTAACCACTAAAATGCCTGCAATGGAGCTGTAGCCCAAGTTGTAGAGTGCTAGTTTTGAGTGAAATATCTAAGGGACAATGCCCAGATCTTGAGTTCAAGCTCTGGTACTGGCACCAAAAAATAAGAACAAAAAAGGCTCATAACCTTCACCCAAGACTATCTCCCACACACCAACAAAAACCTGGACCTGAAGGTGTGTGTGGCTCAAGAGGTAAGTACTTGTCTCGAGCAGAATAAGCTAAGGGAAAGTGTCTAAACCCTGAGTTCAAGCCTCCCCACTATAAAATTGTGTGTATATGTATGTGTGTGTGTATATCTATATACACATATATAAAATGTGTCCACACATATGTACACATTCATGTATGTATACACATATGTGTATGTGTTGATTGGGGGATATCAGGCCTGATATCTCAAGCAAGAGAAAATTTTTGCATCATTCAGCCTGTAGATGGAGACTCCGAATTTCTATACTGCAGTTAAGTGAGGATATTCAAATTCTGAAATTCATCAAATCATTGGACAAAGCCCATTCTATTTAGGAAGGGTAATCATCTTTTTTTGCTTTGTTCGGTTATGTTTTTGTTTTTTGCCAGTTCTGGGGCTTGACCTCAGGTCCTGCGCACTGTTAGTGAGCTGCTTTGGCTCAAGGACAGTGCTCTACCACTTGAGCCACAGAGTCATTTCTAGGTTTTGTTCATGCGGTATTGAGGAATCAAACCCAGGGCTTCATGCATGCTAGGCTAGCACTCTAACACTAAGCCACATTCCCAGGCCATAATAAATCTTCTTTACTCCAAGTTTAAAATTATTTAAATTTATCTATTGAAATTTACCAATGTGATTAAAATGGTAATCACATCCAAAAATATTTTAATTTCTTTCCTTTTTTATTGTGAAAATACTGTACAGAGGGGTTACAATTACTTGGGCAAGGTAATGAATACATTTCTTATCAAACATTGTTGCCTCTTCTTTTGTTTCCCCTTACCATCCCTTCCCATCTCCCACCCAGCCACCCTTAATCCCCCCTCCCGCAAAAGATGTAAAGTTTGTTTTTCTCCATAACGACTTTTATATCTCATTGTTGCAATGGGTCCACCCTTATCCCTATTTAAACAATTTGTTTTTAATTTGTTAGGAAATGGAAAGACTTGGAAAAAATTATATTAAGTGAAGTAAGCCAGACCCAAAGAAACATAGGTCCCATGGGTTCCCTTATATGCAACAAATAATATATGTCTGAGATAAGCAGAAACGGTCAGATACATTGATGTTAGGCGAAATGAACCCCAAGATAAAGATTCAAATGTTTTTTCTTCCTTGCGATTATTTCTAACAGCTTTATAAGATGATTACTTTGTTGCTTTGTATGTCTCTCCCCCACAGTATAACCCCTGCTTCCAAAAGTATTTTCACAGCAACATTTACACTGATGTTTGACTAAAACATGAGGCACTACCTGCTAGCAGAATTAATGTGTTAAAATTCACCATCTTTAGCCATGAGTTGTTGGCTCATGTCTGTAATTCTAGCTATTCAGGAAGCTTAGAGCTGAGGACTGAAGCTTTATGAGACTCATCTCCAATTAACTACCTCAAAAAACTGATGTGGAATTATGGTACCAGTGGCAGAGTGTTAGCCTTAAGCAAAAGAACCCAGGGATGGTGCCCAGGACCCAGTACAAGTAATAAAACTGTGTGTGCATGAGCATGAACACACAAACACACACACAAACACATGCACATACACACCATTACTACCACTATCACTAGAATATCATGACTCTTGTCACAGGAGATCTGCCACAGTCAAATTGTGAGACAGGAAGTAGAATGGTGGGTTTCCTGAGACTGGGGAAAGGGATGGATGGAAGGTGCTGTTTAATAAGTGCTTAATTTCAGGTTGTATTCTGAGAAAGTTCTAGAAGTTGGTATCAGAGAGGGTGCATGAAAATGTGCATGTACTTAAAGCCACTGAAGTGTACAATTGTAACTGGTTGAGATGACAAATTTTATGCTATGGTTATTTTCCCAGGATGAGAGAATAGATAACAATACAGCCAGAGAGGGCCTGAACAAGAAAAGATAGCAGGAGGTGAGGTCCCTTATAGTGTTCACTCCTTCAGTTTCCCACCAACAAATATCTGCTGTTGGGCCACTTGTGCTGGGCTTATGACAGGTTGGATCAAAGGCAGTGGGTGGCTATCTGTAACTGGCCCTCTATCATTTGAGCCACATCTGTACTTCTGGCTCTTTTTAAGTTAATTGGAGATAAAACTCTCAGATTTAGCTGCCTGGGCTGGCTATGAACTTCAATCATCAGATTTCAACCTTAATATACTATCTTAAAGAAATGATTGGAACTTGCTCTTTTGTTGTTGTTGGTTTTGGTTGTCAGGCTTGCACTTGGGTTCCAGGCTCTGTACCTGAGTTCTTCTATTTAAGGCTAGCATTCTACCAGTTTTCAATACTAGACTACATTTGGTTTTCTGGTGATTAATTGGAAATAAAATATCACAGACTTTACTGCTCAGACTGGCCATGAACCTTGACCCTCTGATCTCAATCTCTTTAGTAGTTAGGATTTAAGGTGTGAGCCAATTACACCTTGCTGGGAACCTGCTCCTTTATGAAGGAAGGCATTCTGATTAACTCCATTTTCCAGATATAGAAACAGAGGCAAACAAATTAAAATGACTTGTCTATGATGTCACACGTTAGTAAATGCTGGAGCTGGGTCTTTTATCCTGATCTTTCCAATGGCAAATCTCACCCTCAAATAATACTCCATTAGTGTGTTGCCTTTGTTATCCCCTACCCTCACATTCCTGTAGCAAGGAATCAAAAGCACCCCCAGGTGTGATTACGTACAGGCTCTGTCTAATGAAGAGAGTGCCTGGTTTTTTGTTTTTAATTTAATTTAATTTTATTTGTGAACATACTGTACAGAGGAGTTACAATTACATGGGCAGGATAATGCGTACATTTCTTACAAAGCATTGCAGCCTCCTCCTTTGTTTACCCTTCACATCCCTTCCCAGCCTCCCCCCTCCCCCCCAATCCCAATCCTTCTCCTTAACTCCCCCTTCCCCCCCACATGCACCAACGTTGTAAAGCTAGTTTTGGACATGACAACTTGTAGTTCTCATTATCGCAATGGGTCCACCTGTATCCTTAAACAACTGGTTTTTCCCCATTTCCTCCACAAGTTATAGTGACATGAAATATAGTGAAAGCAGGAGTTATACTGTGGGGGAGGGACATACAAAGCAACAAAGAGATAATCATATAAATGCGTTAGAAACACATGCTTGAAAGAAAAAAACACTAAAATACCTATCTAAGGGTTCATTTTCCTAACATCACATTATCTGACCTTTTCCGCTTGACTCAAAAATATACTAGATATTACAAATAAGGGAAACCATGGGACCTATGTTTCTTTAGGCCTGGCTTACTTCACTTAATATAATTTTTTCCAAGTTTTCCCACTTCCTAACAAATGGGGCAATGTCATTCTTTCTGATGGAGGCATGGAATTCCATTGTGTATATATACCACATTTTCTTGATACATTCATCTAGTGAGGGGCATCTAGGTTGGTTCCATATCTCAGCTATGGTAAATAATGCTGCAATAAACATAGTTATGCTGGTAGATTTAGTGTGGTCTTGTTTGTAAACATTTGGGTAAATGCCCAAAAGTGGGATTGCTGGGTCATAGGGGAGTTCTATGTGAAGTCTTTTGAGGAACCTCCATACTGCTTTCCAAAGTGATTGAACAAGTTTACATTCCCACCAACAATGAAGTAAGGTTCCTTTCTGTCCACATCCCCTCCAACATCTGTTTTTGTTAGAGTTCTTGAATTTTGCCGTTCTAACTGGAGTGAGGTGATGTCTCAATGTTGTTTTGATTTGCATTTCTTTTATGGCTAGGGATGTTGAACATTTTTTCATGTGTCTATTGGCCATCCTTCTTTCTTCTTCAGAGAAGGTTCCCTTAAAGTCTTTCGCCCACTTATTTACTGGGCAGTTGTTTCTTTGAGGATTTTTGTTGGGGGGTTTAATTTTTGAGTTCCAAGTATATTTTAGATATGAGACCCTTGTCCGTTGTATGGCTAGTAAAGATCTTCTCCCAATCCGTGGGCTTTCTATTGATCTTGCTAGCTATGTCATTTGCCATGCAGAAGCTCTGCAACTTTATGCAATCCCATTTGTCCAATCATTCCTTGATTTGTTGTGTTTCCGGGTCTCTATTCAGAAAATTTCAGCCTGAGCCAAGGAGACCTAGTGTTTCTCCTATTCCATCCTGTAATATTTTCAGAGTGTCTGCTTTGACTTCAAGGTCTTTGATCCATTTGGAGTTGATTCTAATGTAGGGTGATATATAAGGATCTAGCTTCAGTTTTCTACATGTAGTTAACCAATTTTGCCAGCACCATTTACTGAAGAAGCTGTCTTTCTTCCATTCTATTGTTTTAGCTCCCTTATCGAAGATTAGATGGCTATAGGTCTGTAGGTTCATTTCTGGGTTTTCAATTCTATTCCATTGGTCCTGAGGTCTGTTGTTATGCCAATATCAACCTGTTTTGATTACTATGGCTTTATAGTAGAGTTTGAAATTTGGTATTGATATTCCTCCAGCAGTGTTCTTTCCGTTGAGGACGGTTTTGCTATTCGGGGTCTTTTATTGTTCCATATGAAATTTTGCATTGCCTCTTCTATTTCCTTGAAGAATGAGGTTAGAATTTTGATAGGTATTGCGTTGAATTTGTAGATAGCCTTGGGAAGTATTGCCATTTTCACGATGTTAATCTTTCCAATTCAGGATCATGGGAGGTTTTGCCATTTTTTAAGTTCTGTGTTGATTTCCTTTTTCAAGATTTTAAAGTTTTCATCATAGAGGTCCTTCACTTCTTTAGTTAAGTTAATTCCTAGGTATTTTATTTTTTGTGGGGCTATTACAAATGGAGTTGCTTTCCTAATTTCAGCCCCACTTTTCTCATTGTTGGCATACAGAACAGCCACTGATTTTTGGAGGTTAATTTTATAACCTGCTACTTTGCCAAAGTTTTGAATCAGCTTGAGAAATTTGGGAGTGGAGTCTATGGCATCCTTTAAATACAAGATCATGTCATCTTCAAGGAGGGAGAGTTTTATTTCTTCTTTCCCTTTTTGGAACCCCTTTATGTCTGCATCTTGTCTTATTGCTGTAAATAGGCATTCTAATACTAGATTGAAGAGAAATGGAGAGAGTGGGCATCCTTGTCTTGTTCCTGAGTTAAGAGGAAATGGCTTTAGTTTTTCACCATTGAGTATAATGCTGGCTGTAGGTTTGTCATATACAACCTTTATTGTATTGAGGAATGTTCCATGGATTCCTAATTTTTCCAAAACCTTCATCATAAAGTGGTGTTGGATCTTGTCGAATGCTCTTTCTGCATCTATTGAGATAACCATGTGGTTCTTATTCTTGCTCCTGTTGATGTGATGAATAATATTAATTGATTTGTGTATATTGAACCACCTTTGAATCCCTGAAATGAGTCCTGTTTGATCATGGTGGATGATTTTTTGGATGAATTGTTGAAGTCGATTGGCCAAAATTTTGTTGAGAAGATTTGCATCAATGTTCATCAAAGAAATGGGTCTATAGTTCTCTTTCTTTGATGAGTCCCTGCCTGGTTTTGGGATGAGGGTTATGATGGCTTCATAGAATGTGTTCAGTAGTGAGCTTTCTCTTTCAATTTCATTGAAGAATTGGAGGAGTGTTGGTGTGAGCTCTGCTTTGAAATCCTTGTAAAATTCCGCTGTCAAACCATCTGGTCCTGGACTATTCTTAACTGGGAGGTCTCTTATTGCTGTTTCTATTTCAATGCTTGATATGGGCCTGTTAAGATAGTTTAACTCATCTTGGATTAGTTTTCGTATGTCAATATTTGCTAGGAAAAGGTCCATTTTTGTCAAGTTCTCAAACTTATTAGCATAAAGTTATGAGAAGTATTCCCTTATAATGTTCTGAATCTTGGTTGTTTCCGTGGTGATGTTTCCATTCTCATCTGTGAGTTTATTAATTTGGGTGTGTTCTCTTCTTTTTCTGATAAGTTTTGCTAACGGTCTGTCAATTTTTTTAAGTTTTTCGATGAACCAACTCTTTGTTTTGTTGATTCTTTCTATAGTTTTTTTGGATTCTAATTCATTTAATTCTGATTTAATTTTAATTATTTCTTTCCATCTACTGGATTGGGGTTTATCTTGCTGCTCTTTTTCAAGGAGGTTTTGATGTGTCATTAAATAGATCTCTCCAATTTGTTGATGTAGGAGCTCAGAGCTATAAACTTGCCTCTGAGTACTACCTTTGCTGTGTCTCAGAGGAGCGGTATTTTGTGTGTTAATTTTTTTTGAATAGCATTAACATTTGAATTTCCTTTCTAATCTCTTCCATGACCCACTCATGATTCAGCAATGTGTTGTTCAGCCTCCATGTGATAACGGACTTTCTTCGGTGGCTTTTTGTGTTGAGATCTAATTTTATTCCCTTGTGTTCAAAGAGAATGCAAGGTAGAACTTCAATGTTTCTGAATTTAGACAAGTTTGCTTTGTGGCCTAAAATGTGGCCTATTTTAGAAAATTTTCCATGTGCTGCTGAGTATTCTGATCCTGCTGGGTGAAATGTTCGGTAGATGTCTGTTAAATCTAGATTATCTATGCAGCTGTTTAGATCTGCGGTTTCTCTGTTGAGTTTTTGCCGAGTTGATCTATCTAGTGGGGAGAGTGGTGTGTGAAAATCCCCAACAATTAATGTCTTTGGATCTATATGGGATTTGAGGGAAAGTAGTGTTTCTTGGATACATTTGGGTGCTCCATTGTTGGCGAACAGATATTTAGAATTGTAATATCCTCTTGAGGGAGAGATCCTTTAATTAGTATGTAGCGACCTTCTTTATCTCTTCTCACGAATTTTAATTTGAAGTCTATTTTATCTGATATTAGCATTTTAACTCCCGCCTGTTTATGGGGGCCGTTTGCTTGGTAGATTTTGTTCCAGCCTTTTACATTGAAAATGTGTTTGTTTTTACCGGCAAGATGTGACTCCTGCAGGCAGCATATAGAAGGGTCTGGTTTTTTAATCCTACTAAACAGTCTATGTGGCTTAATTGGAGAGTTCAGTCCGTTAACGTTAAGAGATAGGACTGAGAGGTATTTGGGAGTTCCTAGCATGTTATCCACCTTCTTGGGGGCTGCGAAAACTGGGTTCTTCCTATGGTTCTTGGATTCTCAGTTTGGGTGCAGTTTCTTGGCTTTTATTGTGGTCTTGTTGGTTTTCTATGTGTGGGACATCTTTAAGAATCTTTTGTAGGGCTGGTTTGGTGGAGATGTTTTGTTTCAATTTTTCTTTGCTATGGAAGGTTTTTATTTGGCCTTCAGATATGAAGGAGAGTTTAGCTGGGTACAGTATTCTTGGTTGATAGTTGTGTGTTTTAGGGCATGGCATACATCATTCCAGGCTCTTCTTGCTTTGATTGTCTCTGCTGAGAAATCTGAGGTGATTCTAATTGGTTTCCCTTTATAGGTGATTAACCTTTTCTCCTTGACAGCTTTAAGGATCTTTTCCTTGGTCTGAGTTGATCCTGTGTGGATTATAATGTGATGGTGGGATGTCCTATTCTGGTCTGGTCTATTTAATGTTCTAAATGTTTCTTGTATCTGAATAGGCCTATCTTTTTGTATGTTTGGGAAGTTGTCTGCTAGGATCCTGTTAAACAAATTTCCTAGACCATTAACTTCTGTTTCTAGGTGCTCCTCTACACCCATTATCCTTAGATTAGGCCTTCTGATGATGTCTTCCAGGTGTTGGATAGATCTATCATATTTCTTGGACTTGTCTTGGATGGTTGTATGTTCTTTCTCTATAATATCTAGGCTGTCTTCAATCCCTGAGATTTGATGTTCTGCATGGTCTAACCTGCTGTCAAGACTCTCTACTTTGTTTTTTATCTCTTTTCCTTCTAATTGGTCAGCTTTGATGGCTTCAAGTTCTTTGTTGAAGCTCTGTTTTAGGTCTTGTATGAATTTCTTAATTTCCTCAATTTGGTGTTCAGTGTTTGTTCTCAAATCACTTAGTTGATTGGTTATGGTTTCTTTGGACTCCCATTCCTTCTGTTGGGTTCCATTCAGCATTCCCTTTGTGGTCTCCCTGACTTCCTTCAGCTCTTTGTTAATGGATTCCATGAATGCCTTTAGTGATCTTTGTGTATTCTCTACCTCTTTTGTAAATTCATGTGTTAGTCTTTGATTAGCTTCCTCCCGTTTTTGGGATTCCTGCAGTTCTCTTTGAGTGTTCTCAGCCTGCTCACGCCATTCCTCCCTTTCTCTTTGAGTATTCTCAAGTTGCTCATGCAAATCCTGTATCAGTTTTTGAGTAGCTTCCTCACGCTTACGATATTCCTGTATAAACTTTTGGTATGCCTCCTCTCTCTCCTTATCACGCTCATACAGAGTCCTTTGTAAGTTGTCAAACTTTGCATTTATCATGTTTGCCAGCAGTGTTTGTAGAGCTATTTGGGAACTCTCCTCTGGATTATTCATTATCTGTTCTGTCCCCTGATTATCAAGATTGAGAATTGAGATACCCGGACTTACCATTTTTCTTGTGTTTTCACGGCTTACTCTGCCCATTTGAGATGAAAATAGCACCAGTTTTGTGCTAGAACACTATCTTAAGGTAACCATCAACCAAAGTTTGCATTTGTACAGTCAATAGTCTACAGATACAATCTAGTTCAACAGATACATCTATTCAACATCAAACAACTATATGTTAATGGGCTTCGAATCGCAGGGAAGAATTTGGAAAACCAGAAATTATAAGGGTTAGGGAGAGATGTGGGTAAAAAATAGGAATAGATTGGTGTGGGGAGGCACAGGGAGAGTTAACTATGTCCTAATCTCAATGCAGGAAATAGGTTGGGTAGGATGCAAGTAGAGAGAGAGAGAAAAAAAGAAGAAAGGGAAAGGGAAATGAAAAGAGACCAGAAAAAAATAGAAACGTAAAAATTAATATTATTATGGAGAAAATATACAATCTATTTAGAGAGGAATGTGACTATATTGAGAGAAGGGGAGGGACATAGAGGAGATGTGAAAAACTTAAAAAAAATGCTTAAAATGTTATATAAGTATAAAGAGGTAGTACTGCTATTAAGGAATTTAAGTCTCAGAAGTTTTGAATTGAGTAATAAATTTGTGGATTAAGTGTGTACACAATGGGGGATAGGGTCTACTAGTTAACTGCGGGTTTATCTGAGGATGTGCAGGACAAGTCTTAAGTCACATAAAGAAGAGCAAATGAGAGGAAAAGGTGAAAAGGATAAGAAAGGGAGAAAAAAGATCAGAAGTTCAGTAGAGCTACACAAAAAACAAAAAGATAATTAAAAAAGAAAGAAAAAGAGAAAGAAGACAAGAAAAGAAAGGAAAACACACATTCATGTATCCCTAAAATAAAAATTATAAGAGGAAAAAAAAAGTTACTGGAAAACAATTTTTTTCAAAAAAGGCAAAAATTAAAGATTCATAAAAGTTTTAGAAAAGAAAAAGAGATATTTATATATATAAGGTACCAAAAAAAAGAAGAAGAAGAAGAAAAAAAAGTTCTTTGATTTTTTTTTGGGGGGGGAGGGGTGCGAAGAATCCTGTATCTCCATTGTGTCTGTAACCATCCTCTTGTGGGAATCTCTGGTCTGCTTGAGATCCTGTGGCTTGATTGATTTCTTAAGTCAGTTTGTTCGAACAGGCAGAAAAATGCTCTGCTTTACCCAAGATTTTGAGATCCCCCTCCCAGGTTAGTTTAATGGGAGGGTGATCTGCTTTGAGAATCACAAAAGAGGGGAATGCAGTGATGAGGCTAGGTTCTGGGTAGAGTTGAGGCCTTTCAACAACCAGTAGGTTTTCCCTGGGGCTATTTTGTGAAAAATTCAGAGCCCAGCCTGGAGCCATTCTCAGGGTTTCTGTTTTTCAATTGATTGTGGAGGCTTCTAGAGGGAAGGGCAGCCTCTGGCTCTGGTTACCTAGTGAGGAAAGCCACTCCTATGGCTGGCGCCTGAGCTGGGTGACTTTTCCCTGGATGGAGCTGAGTCTGGCAGGTCACTTCACCGTTAAGTTCTTGTGATCTGCTAAATGACTCATTTTATTCCAAGGCCTGAGTTGGAGCTAGCAGCCCCGCTGACTTTGTCGGTATCCAAGATGGAGATCACGCCACTCCTCATGAAAATGGAGAACACAGGGCGTATTTGGATGTATATATTTCCACTTGAGAGTCCTTATAATAATATAAAGGAAAAATATTAGTTTCTTTCCGTAAAAGTAAATTCCGGAGAGGCAAGCAGAATAGGATATCAAGTGAAAACTGTAGTGCATTCAAGATTTGATGTGTAATGTAGTTTTCATTGTTCAAGGTTACATTTTTGATACATTGACTTTATACTAGTATAAACAGAACTTACTCCCTACATTATTCTTAATTGTTCATTGCTCACAAATGTAAATCCAATTATTTTTAAACACACATTATACCCTATTACTTCAGTTATTGAACATTATAATTTTAGTGAATTCTTGTAATTTTCTAAATAAAAAATAATATGAGATTTGGGAGCCAGTGGCTGCTGCCTCTAATCCTCGCTACTCAGGAAGCTGATTTCTGAGGATTGCAGTTGGAAGACAGACTGGACAAAGAAGTATGTAAGACTCTTGAGATTCTTATTTCCAATTAACCGTTAAAAAACCAGAGGTGGAGTTGCAGTTCAAGGGGTAGAACTCTAGCCTTGAGTAAAAAGCTCAGGGACAAAACACAATCGCTGAGTTCTAGGCTTAGGATGGAACAAAAAAAGATAATATTATCTGCAAAAAAGATAATTACACTCCTTCCTATCAACACAGATATGGACATTTCTATTGTCAAATTGATTTTCCTTGCAAATCTAGTTCCTGCAACTTACAAGTGGTGACAGTAGATATGGTAACCTTGTTGCTGATTTTAGGAGAAAAGTATATGTGGTTTCACCATTAAGTAGGATACACACATACACACACACACACACACACACACCCCCACACACACACACACACACACACACACACACACACACACACACACACAAAAAGTAGCCTAAAAGTGAAAAAACAAGAATGATAAATGATTGGTGAGTTGAGATATAACAAGGAATGTAAATTTGGAGGCAAATGAAATTGATAGCTGTGATGGTTAATCTTGAGGATGAACTTCAATGGGATTGATTTGATTAGGTTTAGATGCGCCCAGCTAATAAGTAATGCATAACTCTGGGTGTGTTTGGGGCCTTTCCATAACAGATTAACTGAAGCAGATATCCCTCTTGCACATGGGTGGCACCATCCGATAGGCTGGCTTTCCATATGGAGTTAATGAGGAGAAAAGAGAATCCTCCCATCGAAGCACTCCCTTTCCCTCTCTTACCCCTCCCCCTGCTCCATGTCCTCCATGTTCTGCTCTGCCATGAATGCCTGAAATCTATGACACTGAACAAAATAACTTCCTAAGATATTTCTGTCAAATATTTTGTCATAGCAAGAAAAAAATACATGGCTAACACACAACCCAATCTTCCACTTGTACTCCTTGTTTTATTGATTGACTGATTGATTTAGCCATGCCTGGAACTGGAACTCATTGGTTGAGCACTGTCCCTTAGCCAAATTGTGCTCAATCAAGGGTAGTGTTCTACCCCTTGAGCAACAATGCCATTTCCAGCTTTTTTTGAGTACTTTATTAGACTTGAGAGTCTCAGAGACTTCTCTGCCCAGGCTGGGTTGAACCACCGTCCACAGATCTTAGCCTCCTAAGTAGCTAGGATTATAGGCTTGAGCTGCTGGTGCCTGGTCACATTCTACCATTTCTTTTTCCTTCTTCTTGATTCTTCCTCCTGTCCCCTCCCAAACTTCCTCCTCCACACCATGCTAAATAAGTATAGGCTTTACTACTGAACTGGACACCCAGCCATAGGCTGCCATCTTTACTCAATGAAATAAGCAGCTGACATCAATGGGTTGCTGAGTATATGCTAGGCACCAACCCACCTTTTTCTTTGTGAACTTGGTAATAAACCTATGAGATAGGTAATCATTATCTTAGTCTTACAGACCAGGCTACTGGAACAAAACCAATGATTTGCCAGGGCCAAAAACTCAAATCTTTAATCCCGGCCCAACAAACCTCTCAATCCAACTTCAGTAGTGAAGATGAGACTCAAACCCAGGCACTCTCTTCATTAGACAAAGCCTGTATGTAATCACACCTGGGGGTGTTTTGGATTCCTTGCTACAGGAATGTGAGGGTAGGGGATAACAAAGGCAACACACTAATGGAGTATTATTTGAGGTTGAGATTTGCCATTGGAAAGACCAGGATAAAAGACCCAGCTCCAGCATTTACTAACGTGTGACATCATAGACAAGTCATTTTAATTTGTTTGCCTCTGTTTCTATATCTGGAAAATGGAGTTAATCAGAATGCCTTCCTTCATAAAGGAGCAGGTTCCCAGCAAGGTGTAATTGGCTCACACCTGAAATCCTAACTACTAAAGAGATTGAGATCAGAGGGTCAAGGTTCATGGCCAGTCTGAGCAGTAAAGTCTGTGATACTTTATTTCCTTGATTTTCTCTCTTCAGTCTGTTTCCTGCTTATTAGCTTTCCTTGCCTCCTTCTTTCTAATTTGTCTCCTTTTCTCTCTGTCTTTTTCCTCTTTCTCTCATTCCCTCTTCCCTCCAATTATCTCTCCTTGTTATCTTTTCTTCAAATGCTCTGTCTGGGAACCAGTTTTTCTTACTGATCAATTTTCCTTTGCTTATGTGGCTCTAAGAACTCACTTTTCTCTTAATCATTGTAAAGGAAAATTGTTGGTAATCATATAAACAAATAGAAAGATAGTGTGAAACCAGGGGTCTCAAGGCTAACTAGCACTTGGGCCCTGAGTCTCCACAATCAAGCATATTTGCTTGAATTTACATAGGGCAAGTAACCATGGATACATGCAAAAAAATAAAACATCTAGCTGGGTACCAGTTGCTCATGCCCATAGTCCTAACTAATCAGGAGACAAAGATATGAGGATTGTAGCTCAAAGCCAGCCTGGTCAGGAAAGTCATTAAGACACTCGTCTCAAATTAATCACCAGAAAATCGAACTGGTGTTATGGCTTAATTGGTAGAACACTAGCCTTGAGCTGAAGACCTCAGGAACAGTGCTGATGCCTAGAGTTCAAGCCCCATGATCTAGAAAACAAATAAAGCATCTATATTAAGATTACAATCAGAACCAAAACACAGTTTGTAAGAGACACTTTTTCCCTTATTGTTTTGAAACAGGATATTGCAACCAGAAAAAGTCTAGACATGATGTACACATTAACATTGCCTTCAAGGTCAACAGCACTGAAATTTCAGCATTTCCAGCATTAAAGAAGGATTGTGGTACTCCAGTCTCTTAACCCTGTCAAGAATTGTCTGTTTTAACCCTCTGTGGCCACCTTTCAGCATTCTGAGTTGTCAGAGTGGAGTTGCCACTTCATACCATATCTACTTTGAGCTAAACAACAGAAAGATTTTCCTGACTGTGTTGTCTTTTTTTTTTTTTTTTTGGCCTACCCTCATTTGATGTGATACTGTTTTGCTTTTCTTTTCTCTCCATTTGAAAATTTTCATTCACTGCCAGTATAAGATAAAATTTGGTTTTTAAAGTAAATATTACAGTGTCTAGGGTTTTCATATTTGAAATATAAGTAATAGCAAAACCTGAAAGACATTTGCTCAGTAATAGACATTGATCTCTGAGGAACTTTATTACTTGCTAACATGTGTGGCAATATATCCTTAGGAATCTACTCGGGGAAATCTTCCTTGAATATGAGACACATTTGAACAATTGCCAGTGAAAACATAAAAAATTAAAAGCAAGATGCATATTATAATAATTTGTATCATTTGTACATACAGATGGACAATTATTAATATTATTTGCAGTAACTATTTTCAAGTAAAAACTGTTGTAACCTGTTTTCAAGCAATTAATTTGTTTGCTATTTCAACACAAAAAGAGATAGGTATATAATTATGTTTCTGTAAAATTCGCAGAATCCAAAATTTGATTTTTCCATATTCCTTTTTTTATTGTGAAGATTATGTACAGAGGAGTTACAATTACATGAGCAAGGTAATGAGTATAATTCTTATCAAGCATCGTTGCCTCCATCTTTGTTTCCCCTTACAATCCCTTCCAATCTCTCCCCCCGATCCTCCCGCCCCCCTCCACAGCTCCAAACTTGTAAAGTTCGTCTTTCTATATAACCTCTTATACATCTCATTGTTGCAATAGGTCCAACTTGAACCCTATTTAAACAATTTTTGTTTTCCCTTCCCCTCCATAAAAACATTAAAATAAATCTGAACAAAAAAACATTTGAGTCCTTATCTTGGGGTTCATTTCACCTAACATCAACTTATCTGACCTTTTCTGCTTGTTTCAGACATATACTAGTAATTGCAAATAATGAAAACCATGGGAACTATGTTTCTTTGGGCCTGGCTTACTTCACTTAGTATAATTTTTTCCAAGTCTTTCTATTTCCTAACAAATGGGCCAATGTCATTCTTTCTGATGGAGGCATAGAATTCCATTGTGTATATATACCACATTTTCATGTCCATTTATCTACTGAGGGGCATGTGGGTTGGTTCCATATCTTAGCCATGGTAAATGATGCTGCAATAAACATAATTGTGCTGGTAACTTTAGTTTGGTCTTGTTTGTTTTCATTGGGGTAAATGCCCAAAAGTGAGATTGCTGGGCCATAGGGGAGCTCTATGTGGAGTCTTTTGAGGAACCTCCATACTACTTTTCAAGTGGTTGAATAAGTTTACACTCCCACCAACAACGCAGTAGGATTCCCTTCTGTCCACATCCCTTCTGGCATATTTTGTTATTAGAGTTCTTGACTATAGCCATTCTGATTGGGTGAGGTGGTACTTCAATGTTGTTTTGATTTGCATTTCTTTTTTATTTTTTATTATGTATTGTGAAAATACGTGCCGAAGGGTTACAATTACATGGGCAAGGTAATGAGTACATTTTTTATTGTGAAAATACTGAACAGTATTTGAATACTGAACAGATAATGAGTACATTTCTTACTAAGCATTGTTGCCTCCTCCTTTGTTTCCCCTTCGTATCTCTTATAATCTCCCCCTCTTCGCTCTCTATTATCCCCATGCCAAAATTGTAAAGTTCGTTTTTTGATATAACGACGTGTACATCTCATTGTTTCAATAAGTCCACCTGTATCCGTATTTAAACGGTTTGTTTTTTTCCCTTCACCTCCACGAATTATACCAATATAAAATACAGTGAAAACAGGGGTTATACCGTGGGGGAGGGACATACATATTGTAAATGTGTTAGAAACAATCGCATAAAAGAAAAAAACATTTGAATGCTTATCTTGGGGTTCATTTCACCTAACATCAACTTATCTTACCTTTTCTGCTTGTCCCAGACATATACTAGTTATTGCAAATAAGGGAAACCAGGGGCCTATGATTTCATTGGACCTGGCTTACTTCACTTAATATAATTTTTTCCAAGTCTTTCCATTTCCTTACAAATGGGGCAATGTCATTCTTTCTGATAGAGGCATAGAATTCCATTGTGTATGTATACCATTTATCTACTGAGGAGCATCTGGTTTGGTTCCATATCTTAGCTAGGTAAATAATGCTACAATAAACATAGTTGTACTGGTAGCTTTAGTATGATCTTGTTTGTGATCATTTGGGTAAATGCCCAAAAGTGGCATTGCTGTGTAATAGAGGAGCTCTATGTGGAGTCTTTTGAGGAACCACCATATGACTTTCCAAAGTGGCAGAACAAGTTTACATTCCCACCAACAATGCAGTAAAGTTCTTTTCTGTCCACATCCCCTTCACTATCTGTTGTTATTAGAGTTCTTGATTATAGCCATTCTAACTGGGGTGAGGTAGTATCTCATTGTAGTTTTAACTTGCATTTCTTTTAGGGTTAGAGAGGTTGAATATTTCTTCAGATGTGGATTAGTCATCCTACTTTCCTCTTCAGAGAATTTCTCTGTAAGTCTTTACCCACTTATTTATTGGAGAGTTGTTTGTTTGAGGATTTGTTTTTTGGGGATTACATTTATTGAGTTCCAAGTATCTTTTAGATATTAGACCATTGTCCTTTGTATGGCTGGTGATGATTTTCTCCAAATCCGTGGCCTTTCAATTGAAATTGCTAGCTATTTCTTTATCATGCAAAAGCTCTGAAATTTCATGCAATCCCATTTGCCCAACCTTTCTTTGATTTGTTGTGTTTCTGGGTCTCTTTTAAGAAAATTAGGCCCTGTGCCAAAGACAGCTAGGGTTTCTCCTATTCCATCCTGAAATGTTCTCAGAGTGTCTGCTTTGACTCTGAGGTCTTTGATACATTTGGAGTTGATTCTGGTGCAGGGTGATATATAAGGATCTAGCTTCATTTTTCTATAAGTGATTAACAAGTTTTGCTGCCACTATTTACTGAAGAGGCTGTCTTTTTCCATTCTAATTTTTAGCTCCCATATCGAAGATTAAACGCTATAGGTCTGTTGGTTCATTTCTGGGTTTTCCATTCTGTTCTACTGGTCCTGGGGTCTGATCTTGTGGCAATACCAAGCTGTTTTGTTTACTATGCTTTGTAGTTTGAAATTTGGTATTTATGTTACTCCAACACTGTTATTTCTGTTAAATATAGTTTTTGCTCTTTGGGATCTTTTATTGTTCCATATGTATTTTTGGATTACCTCTTCTATTTCCTTGAAGAATGGGGGTGGAATATTGATAGGTATCGCATTGAATTTATAGATTGACTAGGGAAGTATTCCTATTTTCACGATGTTAATCCTTCCAGTCAAGGAGCATGAGAAGTTTTTCCACTTTCTTAGTTCTGTTTTGATTTCTTTTTTCAGGTTTTTAAAGTTTTTATCATAGAGGGCCTTCACTTCCTTGGTTAAGTGAATACCTACGTATTTTATTTTTTGTGGTACTATTCCAAATAGAGTTACTTTCCTGATTTCAGCTACACTTTTCTCATTGTTGGCATAGAGAAAAGCCATTGATTTTTGAGGATAATTTTATCCCTGCTACTTTGCCAAACTTTTTTTTTTTTTTTTTTTTGGGGAGTCCAGTCGTGGGGCCTGAACTCTGGGCCTGGGCACTGTCCCTCAGCTCTTCAGCTCAAGGCTAGCGCTCTACCACTTGAGCCACAGCGCCACTTCCGGCTTTTTTCTTTTTGCTTATATGGTGCTGAGGAATTGAACCCAGGGCCTCAGGCATGCAAGGCAAGCGCTCTACCACTGAGCCACCTTCTCAGCCCATACTTTGCCAAACTTTTAATTCAGCTTGGTTAATTTTGGATTGGAGTTCGTTGGATTCTTTAAATACAAGATCATGACATATTTAGGACTGGCTTGCTTCACTTAATATAATTTTTTCCAAGCCTTTCCATTTCCTAACAAATGGAGCAATGTCATGCTTTCTGATGGAGGCATAGAATTCCATTGTGTGTGTGTGTGTGTGTGTGTGTGTGTGTGTGTGTGTGTGTGTGTGTATACACACTACATTTTCTTGATCCATTCATCTATTGAGGGGCATCTGGGTTGTTTCCATATCTTAGCTATAGTAAATAATGCCGCCATAAACATAATGAAGTGAAGTAAGCCATGCCCAAAGAAACATAGGTCCCATGGTTTCCCTTATTGGAATATCTACTATATGTCTGAGTCAAGCAGCAAAGGTCAGATAAGGTGATGTTAGGGAAATGAACTATAATATATGTATTCAAATGTTTTTCTTTCTTTCATGCAATTGTTTCTAACACATTTATAAGATTATTTCTTTGTTGCTTTTTATGTCCCTCCCCCACAGTATAACCCCTGCATTCACTGTATTTGATGTCGGTATAATTTGTGGAGGGGAAGGGGAAAACAAATCATTTAAATAGGGATACAGGTGGACCCATTGCAACAATGAGATGTACAAGTCGTTATGTCGAAAACGAACTTTACAACTTTGGTGCGGGGGAGGGGGAAGGATTGGGCGAGGGAGCAGGGGGAGGATGGGAAGGGATGGGAAGGGGAAACAAAGGAGGAGGCTACAATGCTTGATAAGAAATGTACTCATTATCTTGCCGATGTAATTGTAAACCTTCGGTCCAGTATTTTCACAATAAAAAATAAAATGAAAAATATAAAGATCATGTCATCTGCACAGTGGGAGAGCTTTACTTCATCTTTCCGAATTTGGATCGCTTTTATGTTTCCATCTTGTCCCATTGCTATAGCTAAGCATTCTAATAGTTGATTAAAGAGAAGTGGAGAGATTGGACATCCTTTTCTCGTTCCTGAGTTAAGAAGAAATGGCTTTAATTTTTCACCATTAAGTATAATGCTGGCTGTAGGTCACTGGCTATAGGAATGTTCCATGGATGCCTAATTTTTTTAGAACCATTATCATAAAGGGAGGTGGGATCTTGGCAAATGCTTTTTCTGCATCTATTGAGATAACCCTGTGGTTCTTTTTTTTTTTTTTTATTGTGAAAATACTGTACAGAGGGGTTACAATTATATGGGCAAAATAGTGAGTACATTTCTTATCAACCATTGTAGCCTCCTCTTTTTTTTCCCCGTTTCCATCCCTTCCCATCCTCCCTCGGCCCCTCCAACCAATCCTCCACACCGCCCCCTCCACCAAAGTCGTAAAGTTCATTTTCGACATAACGACTTGTATTTCTCACTGTTGCAACCGGTCCACCTCTATCCTTATTTAAACAACTTGTTTTTCCCCTTCCCCTCCACAAAGTATACCCACATCAAATATAGTGAAAGCAGGGATTACACTGTGGGGGAGGGACATTCAAAGCATCAAAGAAATAATCTTATAAATGCATTAGAAACAATCTCATGAAAGAAAAAAAAACATTTGAATACATATCTTAGGGTTCATTTCCCTAACATCACCTTATCTGACCTTTTCTGCTTGACTCAGACATATACTACATATTGCAAATAAGGGAAATCATGGGACCTATGTTTCTTAAGGCTTGGCTTACTTCACTTAACATAATTTTTTCCAAGCCTTTCCATTTCCTAACAAATGGGGCAAAATCATTCTTTCTGATGGAGGCATAGAATTCCATTGTGTATATATACCACAATTTCTTGATCCATTCATCTACCAAGGGGCATCTGGGTTTATTCCATATCTTAGCTATAGTAAATAATACTGCAATGAACATAGTTCTGCTGGTAGCTTTAGTGTGGTCTTGTTTGTAAACATTTGGGTAAATGCCCAAAAGTGGGATTGCTGGGTCATAGGGGAGCTCTATGTGGAGTCTTTTGAGGAACCTCCATACCACTTTCCAAAGTGGTTGAACAAGTTTACACTCCCACCAACAATGCAGTAAGGTTCCCTTCTGTGCACATCCATTCCAGCATCTGTTGTTATTAGAGTTCTTGATTTCTGCCATTCTAACTGGGGTGAGGTCGTATCTTAATGTTGTTTTGATTTGCATTTCTTTTATGGCTAGGGAGGTTGAGCATTTCTTCATGTGTCTATTGGCCATCCTTCTTTCCTCTTCAGAAAAGTTTCTCTTTAAGTCTTTTTTTTTAATTTTAATTTTAATTTTTTGTAAACATACAGTACAAAAGGGTTACAATTACATGGGCAAGGTAATGAGTACATTTCTTATCAAACATTGCATCCTCCTCCTTTGTTTACCCTTCAAATCCCTTTCCTGCCTCCCCCTGCCCACCCAACCAATCTCTTCCCCCCCACCAAAGTTGTAAAGTTCCTTTTCGACATGACAACTTGTACTTCTCATAGTTGCAACTGGTCCACTTGTATCCTTAAACGACTTGTTTTCCCCCATCTCCTCCACAAATTATACTGACATTAAATATAGTGAAAGCAACAAAGAAATAATCTTATAAATGCATTAGAAACAAATGCATGAAAGAAAAAAAAACATTTAAATACATATCTAAGGGTTCATTTTCCTAACATCACATTATCTGACTTTTTCCACTTGACTCATACATATACCAGATATTACAAATAAGGGAAATCATGGGACCTATGTTTCTTTGGGCTTGACCTACTTCACTTAATATAATGTATTCCAAGACTTTCCATTTCCTAGCAAATTGGGAAATGTCATTCTTTCTGATGGAGGCATAGAATTCCATTGTGTATAAATACCACATTTTCTTGATCCATTCATCTACTGAGGGGAATCTGGTTTGGTTCCATATCTTAGCTATGGTAAATAATGCTGCAATAAACACAGATGTGCTGGTAGCTTTAGTGTGGTCTTGTTTGAAAACATTTGGGTAAATGCCCAAAAGTGGGATTGCTGGGTCATAGGGGAGCTCAATGTGAAGTCTTTTCAGGAACCTCCATACTGTTTTCCAATGTGGTTGAACATATTTACAGTCCCACCAACAATGAAGTAAGGTTCCCTTCTGTCCACATCCCCTCCAGCATCTGTTGTTGTCTATGATGAAAACTGTAAAATCTTGAAAAAGGAAATCAAAACAAAACTTAGAAAAACGCAAAAACCTCCCATGCTCCTGGACTGGAAAGATCAACATCATGAAAATGGCAATACTTCCCAAGGCTATCTACAAATTCAATGTGATACCTATCAAAATTCCAAACTCATTCTTCAAGGAAATAGAAGAGGCAATCCAAAAATTCATATGGAACAATAAAAGACCCCGAATAGCAAAAACGCTCCTCAACGGAAAGAACACTGCTGGTGGAATATCAATACCAAATTTCAAACTCCACTATAAAGCCATAGTAATCAAAACAGCTTGGTACTGGCATAAGAATAGACCTCAGGACCAATGGAATACAATTGAAAACCCAGAAATGAACCTACAGACCTATAGATAAGTAGTCTTCGATAAGGGAGCTAAAATAATAGAATGGAAGAAAGACAGCCTGTTCAGTAAATGGTGTTGGCAAAATTGGTTAACTACTTGTAGAAAACTAAAGCTAGATCTTTATATATCACCCTGTATCAGAATCAACTCCAAATGGATCAAAGACCTCGGGGTCAAAGCAGACACTCTGAAAACATTACAGGATGGAATAGGAGAAACCCTTGGTTTCCTTGGCTCAGGCCGAAATTTTCTAAATAAAGACCCGGAAACACAACAAATCAAAGAAAGATTGGATAAATGGGATTGCATGAAGTTGCAGAGCTTCTGCATGGCAAAGGACATAGCTAGCAAGATCAATAGAAAGCACACAGATAGGGAGAAGATCTTCACTAGCCATACAACGGACAAGGGTCTCATATCTAAAATATACTTGGAACTCAAAAAATTAAATCCCCAACACCAAATCATCAAAGAAACAACTGCCTAATAAATAAGTGGGCTAAAGACTTGAAGAGAAACTTCTCTGAAGAAGAAAGAAGGATGACCAATAGACACATGAAGAAATGCTCAACCTCCCTAGCCGTAAAAGAAATGGAAATCAAAACTACATTGATATACCACCTCACCCCAGTTAGAATGGCTATAAACAAGAACTCTTTAAGTCTTTAGACCACTTATTTATTGGGGAGTTGTTTCTTTGAGGATTTTCTCTTTGGGAATTTAATATTATGAGTTCCAAGTACATTTTAGATATGAGACCCTTGTCCGTTTTATGGCTAGTGAAGATCTTCTACATGGGCTTTCTATTGATCTTCTAGCTATGTCCTTTGCCATGCAGAAGCTCTGCAACTTCAAGAAATCCCATTTGTCCAACCTTTCTTTGATTTGTTGTGTTTCCGAGTCTCTATTAAGAAAATTTCAGCCTGTGCCAACAAGACCTAGGGTTTCTCCTATTCCATCCTGTAATGTTCTCAGAGTGTCTGCTTTGACTCTGAGGTCTTTGATACATTTTGGAGTTGATTCTGGTGCTAGATATAAGTATCTAGCTTTAGTTTTCTACAAATAGTTAACCAATTTTGCCAGAACCATTTACTGAAGAGGCTGTCTTTCTTCCATTCTATTTTTTGAGCTCCATTATCAAAGATTAGATGGCTATATGTCTGTAGGTTCATTTCTGGGTTTTCAATTGTATTCCATTGGTCCTGAGTTCTGTTCTTGTGCCAGTACCAAGCTGGTTTGATTCCTATGGCTTTATAGTAGAGTTTGAAATTTGGTATTGATATTCCTCCATAAGTGTTCTTTCCGTTGAGGAGCGTTTTTGCTATTCGGGGTCTTTTATTGTTCCATATGAATTTTTGGATTGCCTCTTCTATTTCCTTGAAGAATGAGTTTGGAATTTTGATAGGTATCACATTGAATTTGTAGATAGCCTTGGGAAGTATTGCCATTTTCACGATGTTGATCTTTCCAATCCAGGAGCATAGGAGTTTTTGCCATTTTCTAAGTTCAGGTTTGATATCCTTTTTCAAGCTTTTAAACTTTTCATCATAGAGGTCCTTCACTTCTTTGGTTAAGTTAATTACTAGGTATTTAATTTTTTGTGGGGCTATTACCAATGGAGTTGCTTTCCCAATTTCAGCCCCACTTTTCTCATTGTTGGCATACAGAACAGCCATTGATTTTTGGAGGTTAATTTTACATCCTGCTACTTTGCCAAAGTTTTGAATCAGCTTGAGTAATTTGGGAGTGGAGTCTATGGGACTTTTTATATACAAGATCATGTCATCTGCAAAGAGGGAGAGTTTTATTTCTTCTTTCTCTATTTGGATCCCCTTTATGTTTGCATCTTGTCTTATTGCTGTAGCTAGGCATTCTAATACTAGATTGAAGAGGAGTGGAGAGAGTGGACATCCTTGTCTTATTCCTGAGTTAAGAGGAAATGGCTTTAGTTTTGGTGGCTTCCAATTCTTTGTTGGAGCTTTTTTTAGATCTTGTATAAATTTTTTACTTCCTTACTTTGGTGTTCCGTGTTTATTCTCAAATCACTTAGTTGATTGTTTATGGTTTCCTTGGACTTCGATTCCTTCTGTGTGGCTCCATTCAGCATTCCTTTTGTGGTCTTCCTGAATTTTTTCAGTTGTCTGCTTATGTATTACATGAATTCCTCTATCGATCTTTGTCTATTCTCATCCCGCTCTCGCAATTCCTGTATTACTCTTTGGTTAGCTTCCTCACGTTCAAGCAATTCCTATAATTCTTTTTAACTGTTCTCAGCCTGCTCATGCAATCCTTATCTATCTCTTTGACTGTTCTCAGCCTGCTTACACAATTCATTTATTTCTCTTTGAGTGTTCTCAACCTGCTCATGCAATTCCTGAATCACTCATTGAGTAGCTTCCTCACACTTAAGAGATTCCTGTTTTGATCTTTGGTTTGCATCCTCTCTCTCCCTATCAGGCTCACACTCAGTCTTTGAAGGTTTTCGATCTTTTCATTCACCATCTTTACCAGTATTGTTTGTACAGCTTTTTGGGAGCTCTCCTCTGGATTATTCATTATTTGTTCTGTCACCAGATTACCGTGAGTGGGAGTGGAGATACCCGAACTTGCCATTTTTCCGGATTGTTCTGCCCATTTGGTATGAAAGTAACACCAATTTTGTGCTAGAAAACTATTTTAAGGCAAGCATCACCCAGAGTCCTATGGTTGCACAGTCAAAAGGCTTCAGCTACAATATAGTTTAACAGATAAAATCTATTCAACATCAAACAACTATGGATTAATGGGCTAAGAGCAGCACGGAAGAATTTGGCAAACCAGAAATTATTAGGTTTAGGGAGAAATATGGTGAAAATTAGGATTAAATGGATGGGGAAATGTCAAAGGAGAGGGAAATTAACCAAGTCCAAATCTCAAAGAGGGAAATATGCTGGACAAAATGATAGGAGAGAGAAAAAAAAAGAGACAAGAAAAAATGAAAAAACAAAAGATTAATTTGAAAATTGAAACTTGAAGATTATCTAATTTTAAAGGTGAAATTGAGAGAAGAATGAGGATAGGGTGAGAGGAGGAGTGGGATTGAAAGGACACTTGAAAAACTAAAAAATAAAAATTCTTTTTTTATTTTTTTATTGTGAAAATACTGTACAGAGGGGTTACAATTACATGGGCAAGATAATGAGTACATTTCTTATCAAGCATTGTAGCCTCCTCCTTTGTTTCCCATTCCCACCTCTTCCCATCCTCCTCCCACCCCCCCAACCAAACCTTCCACCCACCAAAATTCTAAAGTTCCTTTTTCCACATAATGACTTGTACATCTCATTCTTAAAAAATTATATAGGCATAAAGATATAATACTTATACATCTTGTACATCTCATTCTTGTACATCTCATTCTTAAAAAATTATATAGGCATAAAGATATAATATTGCTACTAAGGAATTTAAGCCTGAGATTATTTGAATTGAGTAATAAATTTCTGTATTAAGTGTGTACAGAATGGTCGATAAGGTGTAATAATTGATGACGGATATATCTGAGGATGAGCAGAACAGCAATTAAGTCACGCACAAAAGGACAAAAGAGAAGAAAAATGAAGAAAATGAGAAAGAAAAAAAAGGACTGAAAGGTCAGTAGAGAAAAAAACAGCACACATATATATACACCTAAATAAAAATTTTAAGAGGAAAAATAAAAGATTAATAGAAAACAATTTTAAACAATTAAAAATTAAAAAAATAGGCAAAAAATAGTTCTTTGATTTGTTTTTTTATCGGGGGAGGTGAAGGGGAAGATCCTGTTTCTCACTTTTGTCTGTATCAACTCTCTTGGTTGAGTCTCTGGTCTGCTGTGGTGTTTGGTTTTCCCAACCTTTGATTAGTTTCTTAAGTCAGTTTGTCTGAGCAGGCAGAATAATGCTCTGCTTTACTCAGGATTTTGTAATCCTCCTCCCAGGCTAGTTCAGTGGGAGGGAGATCTGCTTTGAGTATCACAAAACAAGAAGATGGCTCTCTCCTCTAGTTGGGAGATGCTGTGATTAGGCTTGGTTCTGGGTAGAGTTGAGGCCTTTCAGCAAACAATAGGTTTTCCTTGGGGGGCTAGCTTCTGAGACACTCACAGAGCCCAGCCTGGAGCCATTGTCAGGGTTTAGGTTTACTGAATTTCATTTAATTGTCTAATATGCTGTAGGGAGGGGCAGTCTCTGGCTCTGTTTACACAGTGAAGAAAGCGACTCCTGAGGGGGTGGAGCTTCTATTGCCTGGGCTTGGTTACTTTCCCCTAGGTGGAGCTGATCATGGCAGGTCAGGTCAGGTTCCTGTGACTAGCTAAATGACTCTTTTGTTTTCTTCCAAGGCCTGAGTTGAAGCTAGCTACTCAGCCGGGCAGCTAGCTAGATTTCCATCAAGATGGAGATCTTGTTTCTTTGAAGATTTGTTTTTGGGGGATTTAGTTTTTTAAGTTTCAGGTATGTTTTACATATGAAACCCTTGTCTGTTGTATTGCTACTGAAGATCTTCTCCCAATCTGTGGGCTTTCTATTGTTCTTTCAAGCTATGTCTATGCCATGCAGAAGCTCTGCAATTTCATGCAATCCCATTTGTCCAACCTTTCTTTGATTTGTTGTGTTTCTGAGTCTCTATTAAGAAAATTTCAGCCTGTGCCAAGGAGACCTAGGGTTTCTCCAATTCCATCCTGTAATGTTTTCAGAGTGTCTGCTTTGACGCCAAAGTCTTTGATCCATTTGGAGTTGATTCTGGTGCAGGGTGATATATAAGGATCTAGCTTTAGTTTTCTACAAGTAGTTAACCAATTTTGTTAGCACAATTTACTGATGAGGCTGTCTTTCTTCTATTCTATTTTTTTAGCTCCCTTATTAAAGATTAGATGGCTATAGGTCTTTAGGTTCATTTCTAGGTTTTCAATTCTATTCCATTGTTCGAATTTGAAATTTGGTATTGATATTCCTCCAGCACTGTTCTTTCTGTTAAGGATTGTTTTTGCTATTAAGGATCTTTTATTGTAACATATGAATTTTTGGATTGCTTCTTCTATTTCCTTGAGGAATGCGGTTGGAGTATTGATAGGTATTGCACTGAATTTGTAGATAGCCTTGGGAAGTATTGCCATTTTCACGATGTTGATTTTTCCAATCCAGGAACAAGCATGGGAGTTTTGCCACTTCCTAAGTTCTGTTTTGATTTCCTTTTTCAGGTTTTTAAAGTTTTCATCATAGAGGTCCTTCACTTCTTTGGTTAAGTTAATTCCTTGGTATTTTATTTTTTTGTTGCTATTCTGAATGTAATTGTTTTCCTGATTTCAGCAACACTTCTCTCATTTTTGGCATACAGAAAAGCAGTGGGCTAAAGACTTAAAGAGAAACTTCTCTGAAGAGGAAAGAAGGATGGCCAGCAGACACATGAAGAAATATTCAACCTCTCTAGCCAAAAAAGAAATGCAAATCAAAACAACATTGAGATACCACCTCACCCGTTAGCATGGCTATAATCAAGAACTCTAATAACAACAGAAGCTGAAGGGGATGTGGACAGAAGGGAACCATACTCCATTGTGGGTGGGAGTGTAAACTTGGTCAACCACTTTGGAAAGTAGTATTGAGGTTCCTCAGAAGTCTCCACATAGAGCTCCCCTACGACCCAGCAATCCCACTTTTGGGCATTTACCCAAATGATCACAAACAAGACCACAGTAAAGCTACCAGCATGACTGTGTTTATTGCAGCATTATTTACCACAGCTAGGGTATGGAACCAACCTAGATGCACCTCAGTAGATGAATGGATCTAGGAAATGTGGTATATGTCCATAATGGAATTCTATGCCTCCATCAGAAAGAATGATATTACCCCATTTGTTAGGAAATGGAAAGACTTGGAAAAAATTATATTATGTGAAGTAAGCCAGGCCCAAAGTAACATAGGTCCCATGGTTTCCCATATTTGCAATATCTAGTATATGTCTGAGCCAAGCAGAAAAGGTCAGATAAGTTGGTGTTACAGAAATGAACCCCAAGATAACTACTCAAATGTTTTTTTTTTCTTTCATGCAAATGTTTCTAACATATTTATAAGATGATTTCTTTTGTATGTCCCTCCCCCTTAGTATAACCTATGCTTTCACTGTATTTGATGTTGGTATAATTTGTGGAGGGGAAGTGTAAAAACAAATTGTTTAACTATGCATACAGGTGGACCCATTGCAACAATGAGATGTACAAGTTGTTATGTAAAAAAACGAACTTTACAACTTTGGTAGGTGGTAGGGGGAGCGTTGGAGGGGAGGGGAAGAGTATGGGAAGGCATGGTAAGGGGAAACAAAAGGAGACAACAATGCTTGATAAGAAATGTACTCATTATCTTCCCCATGTAATTGTAACTCCTCTGTATGGTATTCTCACAAAAAAAAAAGATGGAGATCTTCAGTTGTGGCGTTGGAGGGGTGCCCTTCCCTCTTCTGCTCCCTGAGAAGGAGTAAGGATGTCAGGGTTCTACTCACACCCAGAGTCTTGGTTCCTGGGTAGTCTCTGGTCTGCTATCTGCAGGATGAAGATATCTGCTCCTTGTCAGTTCTTGCTGGTATTGTGTAGAATCCACTTGCTCGCTCTATCTGGCACCTTTGTCCGGGACTTTCTGTATTGTAAGTATGACGAGTATGGTTGCCGCCACTGCTGCTTCACCCGTGACTGCTGGCAAGTGCTCAGATCTGTCTCCTTGCCTGCATTTTCCCTCTCTAGCCAAACTCTCTGTACTGTGGTGGCACACTTGGTGTAATTCTTTGGCCTAGGATTGTTTACAGGAACACTAAAACTGCTTTCTATGTGAGAGCTTGTTTAGCCTCCAGCTTCTCGCCATCTTCACGGAACCAACCAGGTTTAATTTTTTGGGGGGGTCCAGTCATGGGGCCTGAACTCTAGGCCTGGGCACTGTCCATCAGCTCTTCAGCTCAAGGCTAGTGCTCTACAACTTGAGCCACATTGCAACTTCTGGTTTTTTTCTTTTTGCTTATGTGGTGCTGAGGATTCGAACCCAGGGCCTCAGGAATGCAAGACAAGCGCTGTACCACTGAGCCACCTTCCCAGCCCCTTAATTTTTGTATTATAGATTTTTCCATAATTTAGGATTTGTGATTATTGTGTCAGGTGATTTTTGTTTTTCTGTTTGTGTTACTTTGCAATAGTGATGTCAGGCTTGTATGAAGAAAAAGAATATGAAATGTATGTTACTACATTGAAAGAAAGAGAACAGACATTTTAACCTATTTGCTACAAGTAAATTAATATTAAGCAAAGGTAATTAATATAATTACTTATTTACTCTTCAGAAGATGAGTAGAGTACTCTGTATATCTTGGAGTAAAAGACTTTAGATTCATTTCAACTGATGCCTTACATTGAACTTACTTGCTAAACTTTCTTCTTCAGAAAGGAAAAAGCTCCATTTCTTTCATATTTGTATTATACAATCATAATAGCTGCATGATAAATTCTTTACCTCTACTTGTTTGAATTCTATTCTTCATCCATTAGGTATCTAGGGCTTTGAATGACCAATTCCTTAATATACCTATATTGCTCATATTGTGATGTAAATCTCTGTAATATTAATATGAATTTATCTCTGATTCTCATCATGAGCTACATTCTCATGAAATTTATGTAGTACCAAACTAGAAACTGATAATTTTACTCTTTTCTATGTTTTAATAAATAAATCCATTCTCTTTAGAAATATGTTTCCATCTTTTATGTTGCTCAAGTAAACATCATGTATTTTTAGTGCTTTTCCTGAAATAAATATAAAGTTTGGAACAGGAAGAAAAACTCTCCCATTATCAATTTGAAGTAAATCCTTGGCGACTATTTTATACAAATAAATTTTAAAAAGCCGAGTGTAAGTTGCTCACGCCTGTAATCTTAGGTACTCAATAGGCTGAGATCAAAGCCATCCTGGGTAGGAGAGTCTGTGAGACGCTTATCTCCAATAAACCACTAGAAAGCCAGAAATGGTGCTGTGGCTCAAGCAGTAGTGAGTTCTCATTGAGCTGAAGAGCTGAGGAATAGCGCCCAAGCCCATAGTTCAAGCCCCAAGACCAACAAAATAAATAAATGAATGAATAAAAACTGCAATGCACATGTTTATAAATGAATAATCTAATGGATAAGTCAATTAGACACAAAAACTACCACATCAAGTCTCAATTTACTTAAAGGCACCAAAATATCAGTGTGCATGAACATCACTCAATTTTAGAAAATGACTAGTAAAAACAAAGTTTATATTATATTTGAAATATAAAAAGTGGAATTTAAACCCAGATTTGCTGTGAATATCCTATTTCCAGGAATACATTTATTCAGCAAACAGAGAAGCAAAAAATAAGGGTTTGTCATATAGGATGAAAGATATAGAAGCAGACTCTTTCCTTAAGATGATAAATTACATGCAAAAGTGTGATTTATCCATTTATGTACTGAGGGGCACCTAGGTTGGTTCCATATCTTAGATATGGTAAATAATGGTGCAATAAACATAGCTGTGCTGGTAGCTTTAGTATGGTCTTGGATGTGATCATTTGGGTAAATGCCCAAAAGTGGGATTGCTGGGTCATAGGGGAGCTCTATGTGGAGTTTTTGGAGGAACCTCCATACTGCTTTCCAAAGTGGTTGAACAAGTTTACACTCCCACCAACAATGCAGTAGGGTTTCTTTTTGTCCAAATCCCCTCCAGCATCTATTGTTTTTAGAGTACTTGATTATAGCCATTGTGATTGGGGTTAGGTGGATTGTCAATGTTGTTTTGATTTTCATTTCTTTTATGGCTAGGGATGTTGAGCATTTCTAAATGTGTCTATTGGCCATCCTACATTTCTCTTCAGACAAGTTTCTCTGTAAGTCTTTTTTTATTCTTTTTATTTTTTTATTGTGAAAATACCGTACAGAGGGGTTACAAGTACATGGGCAAGGTAATGAATACATTTCTTGTCAGGCATTATTGCCTCCTCCTTTGTTTCCAGTTATACAATGGAATTCTATGCCTCCATCAGAAAGAATGCAGTGCCCCATTTGTTAGTACATGGAAAGACTTGGAATAAATTATATTAAGTGAAGTAAGCCAGGCCCAAAGAAACATACGTCCCATGGTTTCCCTTAATTGCAATAACTAGTATATGTCTGAGACAAGCAGAAATGGTCAGATAAGTTGATGTTAGGTGAAATGAACCCCAAGATAAGGACGCAAATGATTTTTATTTCTTGCTAGTTTTTCTAACATTTTTTATAAGATGATTTATTTGTTGCTTTGTATGTACCTCCCCCATGTTATAACCCCTGATATCTCTGTATTTGATGTTGATATAATTTGTGAAGGGAAAAAACAAATTGTTTAAATAGGGTTACAGGTGGACCTATTACAACAATGAGATGTACAACATGTTATTTTGAAAAACGAACTTTATGACTTTGGTGGGGTGGGGGGTGAGAGGTCGAGGACTGGTGGTAGGGGGATGTGGAGGTGTGGGAGTGTGGCGGTGGAGAGGGGAAGGGATGGTATGGGGAAACAAAGGAGGAGGCATCAATGCTTGATAAGAAACGTACTCACTATCTTGCCCATGTAATTGTAACCCCTCTGTATGATATTTTCACAATAATAAAATAAATAAATAAATAAATCAAAGATGGGAGAAAGAGAAAATTATAGTTTCCAAATGAGCCATTGGTTATTGGTTTATGTGTGTATTATTAGCTAATTAGAAAGTTGACATATGAGGATCACAACTCAAAGCCAGCCTGCATAGGAAAGTGATTGAGCCGGGTGCTGGTGGCTCATGCCTGTAATCCTAGCTACTCTGGAGGCTGAGATCTGAGGATCGTGGTTCAAAGCCAGCCCGGGCAGGAGAGACCGCGAGACTCCTATCTCCAATAAATCACCAGAAAACCAGAAGTGGCGCTGTAGCTCAAGTGGTAGAGCGCTAGCCTTGAGCTGAAGAGCTGAGGGACAGCGCCCAGGCCCAGAGTTCAAGCCCCATGACCGACAAAAAAAAAAAAAAACGTGATTGAAATTCTTATCTCCAACTACCCAGCAAAAGCTGGAAATCTATTTTCACGATGTCTATTGCTACTAAAATAACAAGGTGGATTTTATTTTTTTGGTTTCTAGATCCAATAAATTTTAATAATTTGTAATAGTAGGATAAATTCATGGAATTTGACTTGAAGGACAAGTTTGAGGATACTGTATTCAGGGTATTGTGAATTGGCATGAAGCAGCCAATAACATATTATGAATACACATAACCCCCATAACCTTCAGCTAAACAGGCCATAGCCAAGAGAGGAGGTGGGGCACATCCCATCCTCAGCCTTCTTTCTCTGGCACCTGCTTAGCCGATGTCCAGCTCAAACTGGTGGAAGGGAGGCCTGACAGATGGTATGGGAGTCTGGGAGAGGGGGTGGGACCAAATCATCTCAAAACAGAGCTGTCCTGGAATGGCTGCCACAAGGGTCAGAGGTAAAAATGGAAAAACAAAGAATGAAGGACAGGGGTCTCACTTACCTCGTGGGGTCCTCTGAGGATTGCTCTCACAGCTGTGTGCACACTGAGCAGGAAGCTCATATAGTATAGCTGAAGATCCCTCAGGCTTCCCAAGTGGCTGTGACAGGCATAAAACCTGTTGAGAGAGGGAAGCAAGGACTGCATCTCCAGTCCCATGAATGCCAGTGAAAATGGAGAAAACAAGGAAACCTGGAGCTCTACAAGCCATTGCTGGGAGGGGAGGTGGAGCACAGTCCATTCTTCATCCATTAGGTATCTAAGGCTTTAATGATCTATTCCTTAAAATACCTATGTTGCTTATATTGTGATATACATTTCAGTAATATTAATATGAATTTATCCTGAGTCTGTGGCCTTCACAACTGGGTTCAGACCAGTCTGGTACCACTTCTGTGTGTTGTGAGTTGACACACACACACATATACCCTCACCCGATCATGTTCTCACAGGAGGGGTTGAGCCAGGAGGTGGACAGGGAGGGGAAGAGTGGGCGGGACAATAGGGTCTGAAGTGAGTGGGGATAAGGGTGGGCAGGGAGAGGGGAAAAGCTGGGATGAATTAGGCCCCATTTACCTTGATCCAGGGCTGTCCAGTGATGGCTTCTGCGGATGGGCCCACACTGATCATTAAAGTGGTGGTACCCCATGGTGTTGTTGAAAAGGCAGCAACATTAACTCCAGTACCAGCAGATGCAGTGGAACTGAGCAACTAAGCATGCTACAAGGTGGAATGGTGGACAGGGAAAACACTGATTCCCTGATTTCCTTCTCCAATGACTGTCCTACCTCGGTTCAGTCCAATTACATCACTTACCTATGTGCATGCCACACACATCCCTTCACTCAGGAGGGGCAGGGATGGGGGGCAGGTGGGAATGGGTGTCAGGGGAAGCAAGGGATGGGGGATGGTGTGAGGAAAGTAAAGGATAGGGGAGCCCCTAGGGTGAGGAAGCATGGTTTGGGGTGGGCAGAGGAAACAATTGGTTGGGGGAAGGGGAAGCATGGGGTGAGGAAGGGGGTGGTAGGGGGTAGTGAGGAAGAGGGCATGGGTGGAGAACCTAGCAATAGAAAGGAAGAGAAGAAGAAGGGTTCAGCCAACTTAACATTTAAGAACCATGTCCCAGGGATGGCTCCTGCTGGGGGGCAGAGGAGAGAATGGAGTAAAGGGCAATGGAGGGGGGTGAGAGTTGAAAACTCATTTACATTGAATCTGGGTCTTTGGTGATGGCTCCAGCAGTTGACTCCACACTGACCTTTTAATTGGAAGTTGGCTGGCTGGTGAAGCCTAAGAGGCTCTAGAGGACCACGTCCCTGAACAGATGCAGAGGTGGGAAAGGTGGTAGCTTCCTCAGCTCCAATCCCTCCATCAGTTGCTTCATAGAAACCGTGACTACTGAGACCATGACCATGAGGGGATGGGGTGAACTCTAAGCTCCTATCTTCCATCAATGGAGGAGCTACATCCCCTCACCCATGATACTTCTTACACTGAGAGGGGCAGGGCCGGGTTTAGGGTGAGGTTCAGAACAACAGGTGTGGGGAAGAGGAGATTGGTGGGAGTGAGGCCCCATTACCATGGAACTGGGTTTTCTAGGGTTGTCTCTGGCAGCTGGGTCCACACATCCCTAACCCAACGAAAGTTTGTGGGACACTGGAGGGCCAGAGAATGGAGTATGGGTGGCCAGTGTGATGAAGAGCATAGGATGGGGGTGGGCCTGGTGGTGGTGGAAGGGGGATCCTGGCAGGGGATATTGGGGCCCAGCAAGAGTGTATGGGCAAACTTCAGTTGAAACTGAGCTTAGATGGGAGGCTCCCACAGGGGAGCAGAGAAGAAAATAGAAAAGAGAGTGGGTTAGGAGAGGGGGCTCTGTAACATCAAATCACTGTCCTCATGGGATATTTTCTGTGGCTGGGCCCACACTCAGTAGAAGGATGGAGATCCAGGTAGTGAAGCTGAAGATCCCTCAGGAAGATGCAGCACTGGTTGAGGAGATTGAGACAATGTCTGCATCTCCATCCCTGCAACTGCCAGTGAACTCAGGTAAAACAGAGAGCCCTGGGGCTGTCCAGGCCTTAGCCAGGCAGGTAGGAGGGGCCGACTCTGACCTGGGCCTTCCTTCTCTGTGGCAGCTATAGCTCATGTTCAGAATATTCTGGCAACTAGCATTGTGTAGTAAGTTCTGGGCAAGTACACATTCCCCATCCCACGCAAGTGTTTCACGGGAGGGTCTGGGCCAGGCAGTGAGGAGAAAGGAGTGGGGTCAGAAGGGGTGGGGCTAGAAGGGGTGGGGCCAGAAAGGTGGGGGTGGAGGTAAAAGTTTGGCTGTGAGATGATTGGGTTAGGAGAATGGATGCAGCTATGAGGGGGTATCTGGCCTCAAGAAGCAGTCCAGTCCAAAAAGTGGGAGTAGAGGACATAGCATGGTGGTGGGCTTAGGAAAGACGGGGTGACCATGGGCCAGCAGGTGGGGGCGGGAAGTGGGCTGATGAGGGGGAAGTATGGGGCAAGGAGCCTAGCAGAGGGGATCAAGTAGAGGGGTTGGGCACACTTAACTGGAAACAGGGCTGTCAAGTATGTCTCTCTCATGTACTATAATCAACTGTGCTCTGTCGGGGTTAAGCCTAGCAGGTTAGAGTTCCCATGCCCCACAATTTAGACTAGAAGAAAGGAACTCTACATATTCACCTTGCAGGGGCATAATTCTCTGGCACCTGGGAAGAGGTTTATTGTGAAGACAGGAGGTTAGAATGGGCCACATCTGGGGTTACAGAGTCATATCACCTTTACCCATGAGGCATAGTTAATATATAAATGTGCTCAAACACTAGGTCCTTGTTTTTTCCGCTTCCTTTTCTTTACTTCTTTCTTCTTCTAGTGCTGGGGCTTGAACACAGCTTCTAGGTGCTACAAAAATTCCCTGCCCAAAGGCTTATTGTTCTTCACCTCCTAGTCCTCCATCTTCTTGGTCCCTGTCAGTCCAGGTACCATGGCCAGATGGCCCCTTTCAAGGTAAGTATGTTCCCAACAGCCTTCTCTCTGAAGGAACCAAAAGGAGGATTAAGGGTTTTGTGCTTTTGTGTGTACATTCACATGAATATTTCCTTCAATCAGTGGGACACTTCTAAGTACTCATCCTCTTATTGATCTTCAGCTATAAATCATTTGAAAATGGAGGCACGGGAGCAGGAAGGGAAAAAAATCAAAACAACAAAACAAAAAACATATCCCACAATCACTGGATGACTGAATGAAGGCAAGTAAATTTCAACCTAACAATATTTTACCAAATCTGTTACGTTTGAATGGTGAGAGCTCCATAGAGGGAGATGCCAAAGCAGCCAGGCAGTGTCCATTTCGATATGTACAAGGATGCTGTTATTAATATTTAATCATTTATATTTGCTCATTTATCCAGGAAGGGGAGATCAGTTACTATGGTTCTTTGATTGTGTTAAATCCAGTTACCATGTTATAAAAATAGCAAGCTTCCATAACAAAAAATAAGGTTCTTCTACCCAGCACCAGTTATCTTTAGTTCACTTCCAAGCCATACACATTATAACCATATCCAGAGAATACACGGAAAGGAGGTAAAGAATCAGCATTCTGGTGTATTAGCTGGGACCAATACTTTGCTCAAGTTGAACTGTTTATGCTCTGTGGTATTACTTTCTTCCTATTTTTGGATATATCCATCCATACATTCTGACTGAAGGTATATGTCTATCAATTGAGATATTAGCTTGCAAAGGTTCATTTTAACATACAGCAGCTGTATGTCAATGGAATTGCTCCTTTGTCCCATGTACATCTCTCCAAGTTCTACACAAGATAATGCCTCTGACGATTTTACCTATGTTGTTGCTGGCATTACCAGTCTTCCTTCTCCCAATTCTCCCTCCTGCCTCCCTCAATACCCTGCAGCAAACCACAACCTTTATGGTTTTGTTTCTTCAGTGTTGATTGCCTGAGGTTTTATTGGTCCAGTTCTAACACACTTGGTAGCTATGGCAGGTGAAGGGGGTGGCCTTTCTTCTTCTAACTTTCCTGACACATACCAGGAGAAGCTGTCTGTATTTCAGGAGTTTTACTTGAATTACTTCCCACTTTTTGGGCTTTGCCACCTATCTGATATTGTCTCTTCTTTTGTGTTATTGATGATTGAACTCAGGATGTTTAATTAGCTAGGCAAGTACTCTCACTGAAGTATAACCCAGCCCCAGAACGTCTTTTTAAATTCTCCCTACATCTGAATGTAGGATGGAAAGAAAAGTTTATTCCAGCATATTGGAATGTTTCAGATTTTTAGGTTTTGATTAATCTAGCTATATATAGTCATGGTCTAGAAACAAATATATTGGTAGAACTTGATAAGACAGGCTTTTCCTCACTATACAGCTGTTGCAGGGAAGGGATTTTCCTACAGCATTACCTTGGAAACTTAGTGGTGAGGGCTTCAACGTCAATTCATCAGGGACATGAGTTCAACCCAAGTGAGTTGCTGTGATCTGAAGCCTCCCTTCAGGTTCCTGCTATTCCATCTTGCATACTACATTCCAAACTAGTAATAACCACCATGCTCAGTCTGACTGCTTTGATTTGTTGAAAGGTTGTGAGTGAATGTATGTCATCTTAGACGACTTAATCATTGAGTCATGTGAAGAACTTCACCAAAAAAGAGATCACTCTTCAGTTGCAGTGATGATTTAAGACAAATTTTCATAACAATCACAAAGCCTCCTTTTTTTAGGCCAAACACTTTAACTTGCACCAAAATGATGTTATGGAAAAAATGATCTAATAATCGGGTTTCTAAATCCAAACACAAAGTACTTTTGCTTAAGGAAGAATTAACTGTGCCAGCCAATATATTCCCAGAATTATTATCTGTGTTTTGACCATATTAAAAAAAATTTGTGTTTGTTTTTGTTTTTATGGTCTTGGGGCTTGACCTCTGGACGTAGGCACTGTCCCTCAGCTATTCAGCTTAAGGCTGGTGCTCTACAACTTGAACCACAGTGCCACTTCTGGTTTTCAGGTGGTTAATTGCAGATAAGAGTCTCATGGACTTTACTGCATGGGCTGGTTTTGAACCGCAATCTGTTCTCTCAGCCTCATGAGTAGCTAGGATTATAGGCGTGACCCACTGTTGCTTGGCAACTATGTACAATTTCTAACCATGATTGAAAATGTTGGGAAAACTACAGAATACTTGTAAACAGCAGTAGTTACATGGGTATAAATATATGTAATGTACCAAATATTTTTGCATAATTGAAGTCCTTGGGGATCAAATACATAAGAAAACTCATTTGGATCTCTTATTGAACATAGTTTATTAATTTTTCTATTCAGAATTATATATATATATGACACTACAAAACTATAGAAATAATGCTTTAGTATTTATGGGCACAATCCTAAATAAATAGAGAGAGAGAGAGAGAGAGAGAGAGAGAGAGAGAGAGAGAGAGAGAGAGAAACACAAAATCCCGAACATTAAACTTACAGGTTGGAATTCTGTAATTCCAAATTACATATTGTACTGAAAGGGAAATTACAATGAAATTGAAAATTAGACCATTCAGCAAGGATTCGAAAAAATAGTTCTTATGCATTCCTTGTTTGTTATCTTGATGTGTTTTTGACTATTGGGTCATCTGGTTTTCATTAAGATGTAAACAACACTATCTTGTTCTTAAAATCCAAGGGAAAATTACAAGTGTGCAATTGAAAGAGGTATATGTATATTTGGATCAACCTTTATTTGCTTAGTTTTCAAACATTATGTCATGTTCCCAAATAAAAATGGATTTTGCAAATATAAAAATTTGTGTTGATATATTTCTTTTTATGTATTTCTTATGACCACATAAGACGTGTTAAGACCCCAAGATAGCGACAAAGGTTGTTTTATTCCCTTGCTATTTTTTCTAACGTATTTATAATGTACCATGTGATTTTTTTGTTTCTTTGTATGCTCCTCCCCTACAGTATTACCCATATTTTCACTGTATTTGATGCCAATGCCCTGGGAGGGGAGGAAAAAAACAAAATGCTTAAATAGTGATTCAGGTTGATCCATTGTAACAATGAGATGTACAAGACACTATGTAGAAAAACGAACTTTACAATTTAGGTGGGGGAGGGAGGAGGAGTGTAGTTGTAGAGGTTGAAGGGAAGGGATGGTAGGGGTAAAACAAAGAAGGAAGCAACAATGCTTGATAGGAAATGTACTCATTTCCTTGCTCATGTAACTGTAACACCTATATACAGTATTTTTACAGTAAAAACGTATTAAAATGTATTTCTTAAAATAAAATATTTTTAGATTCTTATGCATATTTCCAATTAGGCAGTTCAGATGATGTATATATGAATTGCTGTTAGTTAGAATTTTGTGTATATGTGTGGTGGTCACTGGGTTTGAAGTTAGGTCCTGGGTGGTGTCCTCTGTCCCCACCCCCGATTTTTGCTTATTCAAGGTTAGCACCTTCCCACTTGAGTCACATCTTCCAGCTTTTTGGTTTTCAGTTAGAGATAAGAGTTTCTCTCTTTCCTGCTTGAGCTGGTTTTAAACCATGGTCCTCAGATCTCATCCGCTTGAGTAAGTTAGCACTTAAATTTATTGTTTTCCTTTTAGTAATATCTATTTTTATTGTAAAGATACTGTACAGAGAGATTACAGATACATGAGTAAGGTAATGACTACATTTCCTATGGAGCATTTTTACCCCCTCCATTGTTTTTCCCCTACCATCCTTTCCCTATCCACCTTCTTAACTCTTCCATTCCCTCCCCCACGCCCAAAGTTGTAAAGTTCGTTTTCGACTTAGTGTCTTGCACATCTCATTGTTACAATGGGTTAATCGGTATCCATATTTAAGCATTTTGGTTTTTTTTTTCCATTCCCCTCCCCAAATTAGAAAAATGTATATATAAGATGCAGGGCACCAGAATCAACAGAGTGAAAACAGAGGTTATACCATGGGGGAAGAACATATCAAAGAAATAAAAAAATCACATAGTATATTATAAATACCTTTAAAACTATAGCAAGAAAGAAAAAAAACACGTGTGTCCTATCCTGGGGTTAATTTTGCTTAACATCATCTTATATGGTCATATGTACATAGCTTTTGACTACTTCTGCTTGTCCAAGATATAAACTAGCTATTGCAAATAAGGAAAAAAATGAGATCTATGTTACTTAGCTCCTGGCTTACTTCCCTTAATATAATTTTTCCAAGTCTTTCTATTTTCTAACAAATGGGACAATATCAGTATTTCTGATGGAGGCATAGAATTCCATTATATATAGATATATATGTATGTTTATCACATTGTTTTAATAGATTCATCTACTGAGGAGCAACTGGGTTGGTTCCATATCTTAGCTATGGTAAGTAATGCTGCAATAAACATAGTTGTCCTGGTAGCTTTAGCCACTTACATTTAAGTCAGGTTATCTACTAAGTGTTTCCCTGTCCTCTTTTGTGAAAATACACCTTCCCAACACCAAAGGTAAAAGAACAAGTTAAAAGTTGTTCTGATACTCCCAATCCAAAGAAGATACATGACATAATTATTTAAATGCTAAGATAAAAAATTTGGAGTTGTTGAATGACTGAGTTTCTTTAGTGACATTTTGGGAAAAGTGAATCAAATATTCAAAGCATTCCTAAAGAGAATAAAGTAGACTTGCTTTTTAAATGAGGAGTAATGAGAAGAACAGTTTTTGTGTCAGTAATGTAGCCTAGTTGAAAGACTTTGAAGGTACAGATGATCATGTATACTTTCTGTGTAGCAATCACTTAATTCTAAAATTCTTAGTTTTCCTCTGCATTTTCAGTTTGTTCTCCACAGGTGTTTTATTTGAAACATATACCTTGGTACCAGGGGTTTCTGTAGTTATCTTACTTTTATGAAAGTAATTTTAGGTTTTTTTAGCCAGAAAAACTAATAATGATAATCATTCTCTGATATCCTTTACCAAGATCTCCACATTTCATTATATTTGTTTAATATGATATCAGTATATTTATATGCTATAAAGTTTGGTTTTGCTTTTGGTTTTTGTGCTGGTATTGGGGTTTGAAGTCAATACATTGGTCTGTCACAGATGACATTCATTAATGGATCATGCCTGTAATTCTGGCTATTAGGAGGCTGAGATATAAGAATCAAGGTTCAAAGCCAGCCTGGGTAGGAAACATTACGATACTCTTGTCTTCATGACTAAAAAGCTAAAAGTGAAGTGTGGTTCAAGTGGTAGAGCACTGGCCTTGAGCAAAAATACTAAAGAGTAGTACTTAAAGGATAGCTCCCAAGTCCTGGGTTTAAGTACCACTACCAACACACAAACCACACACACACACACACACACACACACACACACACACACTCACGTTTTCTTTCTCCCCAAGCAAGTGGTTCTGTGTGTGTGTGTTTGTGTGTGTGTATGTGTGGTTCTTTTTTATGTGACCCTGAAATCCACTTTGTTTTCTTTTTCATTTAGTTGGTGATTTTTGCACAGGGAGAGCAGAGTAATGGTGTTACCTTAGTCCTGGGTGCCAGTGATTCCGCTGGGATGCCTGAGGTCTGACTTAGTGAGAAATGGGACACCAGGAAAACTCCACAAAGCAAATGGATGGAAACGTGAGAAGATATGCATTCAGGTAATTCTTCAGTCTATCTTCCTCTGTGGGGTGAGTTCTTTTTCTTACCAGGTAAACCTGAACATTGTATGGCGTTGTGTGTGCACCCATATGCGAATAAGGCTTTTGTAAAATGTCAGCCATCACAAACTTGCTCTTTTTTCTTCTCTCACTATTAGCGACTTTGTTGGCAGCTTTCATTGTTCTGAGAAAAGTGGAATGTTCTAGATATTTTCATGGGATATTTATAGATGTAGGTCAGAATTTATAGTTCTTTTGCTCTAGTGAATTGAGAAACATCTATGTGAATTTATAGGTAGCCTATAGTTAACTAATTTCTACAATATAGATAATTTTTGGATACGATATCTTTATGGAAAACCAAAGACATCTTTAAGTACTTTGTCTAAATGAAGCAGAAATTGAGAACACTTCAAATTTTTCAGTTTTAATCAGAATCTTGTAGTAATTTGGCATAAAATATTTTTTTGGGGGGTCCGGTCGTGGGGCCTGAACTTCTAGGCCTGAGCACTGTCCCTCAGCTCTTCAGCTCAAGGCTAGTGCTCTACCACTTGAGCCACAGTGCCACTTCTGGCTTTTTTCTTCTTTTTGCTTATGCGGTGCTGAGGAATCGAACCCAAGGCCTCAGGCATGCAAGGCAAGCGCTCTACCACTGAGCCACCTTCCCAGCCCCGATATAAAATATTTTTAAGTGCTGCAATCAATTGATTTCACTTGAATGTCCTTTTAGATATAGTGTACGTTTTTCCTTTTGATTAATTAAGAACATTATGTTTAATTCCAACTAAGGTATTGTGAGAAATATCAAGATATGAGATTGTTTCTCCAATAATTAGATTAAATTAGTAGGAAAGCTCCTCTGTTTGCAGTAAAAATTGCAATATGATATATAAAAAGTGTGTGGTCAACACATTTGTGTAGTTGTGTAGTTATAGAATTTTAATAAATTTCTTCAAGCACAAGGAAAAGATTAAGACATGTTAAAGTTTTACACACAGCACAGAAAATACCAGGTTGTTTTTAACAAATGTTTTCATTTTTCAATGTGTGTGTGTGTGTGTGTGTGTGTGTGTGTGTGTGTGTGTGTGTGTATGTTGGTACTTGGGCTTCAATTTAGGGTATTGTGCCATACCCATTTCCAGTATTTTTTTCTATTTATTGTCAATATGAGTATCATAGACATTGCTGCTTGAGATCCCTTTGAATCTTGATCCTCAGATCTCAGATTCCTATGTAGCTGGGATTACACGTGTGAGCCACCAGCATTCTGAGAGATGTTTTTGTCATGTTGTGTGGCAAGTTACCAGAAATCTAATGTTTACTCACTGAATACCAACTTTTGTAGGCTACAATTTTGGGCTAGTAGTTTGCATGTGGTTTTTGTGTAGCAGTTGCTCAGTTTTTAGCAGGGGGCCACCAAGCTATGGTCTCTTATGAAATGTGTGCACTTATTCCAAACTTAAAGGATGCCTGGTAGGATTTAGGTCCTCTAGCTGTAAGAGTGTGGTTTCTGCTGTCTGGTCACCTATCATACAGCCACTGTTGACAGCTCCTAAATACCCCCATAATTTCTTGACAAGTATATCCTCATTAGTGTTTCATTCACTCTGTTACTGACTTCTAGAAAGGCCTTAATTTGCACTCACTCCTTGGAAGTAACTCATAACCAACTCTTGTGGGAACTAATTATATCTGTAGACTTTAAATTTGTTATCTACCAGAGCATATTGTAGGGTTAGCGGAAAATAAAAGACTTGGCAAGCATCTGGGTGGTTGTGCATTGACTTCCGTAGATTATGAGCTATTTATTATTAGCTGTGGATTATTCGATGTGTCTTCAATTTCAAACACTGGTAATATTGAGTTGTTGTTTGATTTTAGCTGATCAAGTGTGCAGTTTAAGAAAGTGAAAGATAATTCTTTCGATGGAATAGAAAATAATTTGCCTGTTACAGTGAATGAAAGGCAGTTAAGAGTTAAACAAATCGATTCAAGAGCACTGCCAGTGGCTTCAGAGATGGGACAGAGGTAAACAGGTCAGACATTTTTAAAAGAGAACATGTGGGAATGTAGATTGGTGGTAGAGTGCTTGCCTAGCGTGCATGAAGCCCAGTGTTCAATTACTCAGTACCACATAAAGAGAAAAAGCTGGAAGTGGTGTTGTGGCTCAAGTGAGATTGTGCTAGCCTTGAACAAAAAAGAAGCTCAGCCTTCTTAGTTTATGCCCCAGACCCTTAGTTTATGCCCCAGGACTGCCAAAAAATAAAAAGAGAGAACATGTCAATAATGGATGAGGGTAGGATCCAGAGGCCAAATTCATCACTGAATTTTTCTCCTCTATTTCCAAATCAAGACATCATTCTCAGAGAAAAAATGGGGCAAAAAGATGATCCAGAAAGAACATATGTTATGAAGTAATACTAGAATTTTATAGTGCAACTGTCCTGTAGAGATAATTCATTATGTATACTTGTGTCTTTTTTCTCTTTATTTAATTGTGAAAATACTGTACAGAGGGGTTACAATTACATGGGCAAGTTATTGAGTACATTTCTTATCAAGCATTGTAGCCTCCTCCTTTGTTTCCTCTTCCCATCCCTTCCCATCCTCCCCCTGTCCCCCCACCGAATCCTCCGCTCCCCCTCCTCCCCCCACCTAAGTTTTAAAGTTCATTTTTCAACATAACGACTTGTACATCTCATTGTGTCTTGCAATAGCACAAAAGCTCATTGTAATAGTCCAAGTGCTATCTGGAGATTTTGTGTGGGTGCTGGTCCTGAAACTTGATCAGAACACAGTTGTTATTCCTATTTTTCTTCCTCAAGGCTAGTACTCTATTACTTAAACCACAGCTTCACTTGTGATTTTTTGGTGTTTAAATGAAGATAAGCGTGTCATGGACTTTTCCTGGTTCACCTGGTTTCAAAATATGATCCTCAAATCTCAGCATTCTGAGGAGCTAGGATGACAGCTGTGACTCGCTAGCATCCAGAGAAGCAATTTCTTTGGTGTGAAAGGAATTAAGAGTACAGATCATCCAGGAATATTCACCCTCAGTACTAAATAAATCACCATGACCAATTTCCATGAACACATACACACACATGCAACTCAGTGGTCTGTATCATCTTTCCCCAAAAGAATAGTGCCTTCTTAAGTGGCAAAGTGTGCTATTACAGGCCCATAATCCCAGCTACTGAGAGGCAGAGGTATAGGAGGATTGGGTTCTGAGGCTGGCTTGAGTGAAGTTAGCACAAAACCCTATATGGAAAGCAAACTGTAAAAGAAAAAAAGGTTGGAACCCTGGAGGGCTCAAGTGGTAAAATATCGGCCTAGTAAGTGATAGGCCTTCAGTTTTATACTCACTTCTATGGAAAAGACATTAAACTATAGCATCTCAGGCCATTTGTCATGATTTAACAAAAACCCGAAGCTTACTTCATAAGGAATACTTCTTATTCCTTACTTCATAAGGAATACTTCTTATTCCTTACTTCATAAGGAATAAGAGGTCTATATCATTCATAATAGTGTTGGCTGGAAACTCTAAATAGCATGGTAGTGCATGGGACAAGGCCCCTAGGTGCATCACATCATGTAGGATCTCGGAATCATGGCATGTTCTATAATGAGAGTGAGTAAGGGGCTTACAGTGCTTTTTACAACTGCTAACAGTGATCATATTAGTCCCTTGAGAGTTAATGAGATGGCATTAATACATTTATGACAGAATCCTCTATTAAAGGTTTCACCTCGTGACACTGCTACATTGAGAAGTTAAATTTCAGTGTGAGCTTTGATGATAACAGGCCATTAACAGGCTTCTGGCAGAGACAGGTGAGACCATTGGAAGCTGATGACATTCATACAACTAGACACCATGGACAGCTGCTTGGATTTCATTGATCCTGGTATTTGCTATATTTGGGACCATATCACAGTTAGGATCCATCGAGTCCATGTCTGCTCCATGTGCCAGCTTCAGTTATGCTGACTGTGACAGAAACTGCTGGGCAATAGGGAGAACAAGGATGGAGATGGGCACAAAATTGAGGTTTGGCATTCTTCATGGCACTTAATTAATATTGATTGATTTATGTAAGAAAATCATTAGAAAGCTGAATGTCTACATAGAGCCATGTAATAACTACTGTATGACCCAGAAGGATTCCTTGTATATCAGTCTGTTTACACATAATGCTGACATTCGTCTGAACACAAAAGATAAAAAACAAGTTCTAGCTTACAAATTTAATTTTCATTTAATCTATGGTTATGGACCAGTACTAGGCCTTGAACTTATGGGCCTTCCTCTTACTTCCACACTTCCAACTGGGATCTATATATGTCTTTAATTTTTTATTAATGTTTTTCAAGGATAGATCTTAACACTGACTCTAATTTTTGTCTAAAATAAATTTTGAAAGTTTTCCAGTGAATGAAGTGTTCTATTTCGCTTCGTCATTCTATTATCTTGGTATCTTGGTGTTTCTTGGTAGTTAAAGACAGGTTCTCTGCAGCATTTTAAAGGCAATATTTTTACCTAGCCCCAGTTTATAATCCTAGCTTCTTAGGAAGCTGAGATGAGGAGAATATTGTCTTAAAGCAAAGGCAGAGAATTCCATGAAATACCATCTCCAAAATTGTGTATATTTTACATATAAAATACTTTATGATATATTTAATATGTAATATATTTGTGAAATACATATATACTATGCATATATATGTGTGTATGTGTGTGTGTTTGTGTGTGTGTGTATACCTCACAAATTAAGCAGGTTCAGTAACTGAAAGATTCAATAAGTAAATTTGAAAACAACTAAGAACTGCAAGATTTCCTCCCATATCCATCCTTTCTTTAAATATTATGTGGGTTGTAGTCTAAAAAGGTAAATCTTTGACCAAAAAGGAAAACCTTAATTTTTGACCCATCCTAGACCTTTTTTCTCCAAAATTTAAAGTACTAAAAGGCCTATATGAACAATGGGTATTGTCAATGTCATCCAAAATGATGAATGATTGTTAAGTGAAGTGTCCAAGTTTGTAGATAAGGATTCAAAGTGGAATTCCCCAGCGTGAAATTGAAATGAAGACCTGGTACTGTTGTTTTGTTATGAAAGGGCTCTGAACACTTTCTCTGGAAAAAAAAAAAAACTTTCTTTGTAATCTGTGAATGTTATTTTTAGGCCTGCACATGGCATTATGTTCTGCAAATAGTGGTACCTATCCTGATAGCAACCCTCCTCCAATCCTGTCTCTCATTTGAGATAGAATTTGTGATTTTATTGTCCAGCTACCTAAAGGGAAGGTCTTTTTCCTCTTACCAGCATCTCTCATTGTTCCTCAGGAAGAAAGAGGAACTAAAGGCAACCATAGATTCATGGTGTGTGATCATGCTGGAACGGGAGTTCTTCTGCAGGAAGCAGAGGAGAATGGAAGGAAGAGTGGCAATTCTCTTCAGTATTGTTGGTTTGTCATCATAGGACAATTGAAATTCAGATGACAGGCAGGAAAACAGGTTCTCCATTGTAGAGGAACAGGAGACGGGCATACTGGAACAATTGAAGGCATTGACTTAATTTTGCTGCTGGCATGCTACTTTAAGTCATTTTTAATAAAAAATAATAGATGGCCATGATTTCATTGAATGTCCTGTCCAATATTGATTTGTGGGTATCAAGCAGGCTGTAACCCATGTCACACATGAGTGCAAGAATAATAGGATTCAGCTCATTACATAGTGGCTCATCAAGGCATAGGAAATATTCCTCTACTTGGTTGAGCTAGTCTCCATTATTTCTTCTATACTGTGCCTCTGCTTTGGGTCTGCAGTTTACAGTGTCAAGATGTTATTTTGTCCTTTTGGATACAGGTAAATGGAGCAATGTACATGACCTCCAAGACAATTACCTGTATCTGGCTAAAATTCACGTATTCAAATGGGAAACTCGCCATCTCCATAAAATACAAAAGATGATTCCCAAGCACCAGATGTCTACTTTGCAGACATTGTAGTTTTCATGCAGGAATATTCTTTTGGGGGGTTCCGGTCGTGGGGCCTGAACTCTGGGCCTGCGAGCTGTCCCTCAGCTCTTCAGCTCAAGGCTAGCACTCTACTACTTGAGTTAGAGCACCGCTTCCGGCTTTTTTTTCTGCTTATGTGGTGCTAAGGAATCAAACCCAGGGCCTGATGCATGCAAGTCAAGCGCTCTGCCACTAAGCCACCTTCCCAGCCCTGCAGGAATATTTTATAAGGACAAAATCAAGGTACCAAATATGTCCTTCAGCAACTGCCCTTGGGTAATCCTGCTCATGCCAAAGTCATTGACCTTCACATTGCATTTGTCATCCAACAGGAGGTTATTTTGTTTAAGGTCTCAGTGTTCATTTCTATCTTCATTAAAGTAATGCACAATACACACAGTCTGCTTGAACAACTTAATTCTTGAATAGGTGGTATGATTTTCACATTTATCTCAGGAGGTCTCTGGGTGGCCAGTTCCATTACCAAGTATTGGTGCTCATCTTTCTCCCTCACTTGGTACGACCTAATCATGTGTGCGTGATGGAAAGTCTTAATAATATCCATCTCAATTTTGATCTGACAATTGTTGAACTCTCCCATCACTACCACTTTGAGGTTTATGAGGTAGTGCTAGGTCAAATTTACATATGGATAGCTACCATAGCAAATGATCTCCTTCATACTGTATTGTTCAGTGAAAACCTCCTCCTTCCATAGCCAACGAGCGCATTCACACTGTATTATTCAATGAAAATCTCTTCCTGTCATAGCCAGTGATCTTCTTCATAATGTATTGTTCAATTAAGGTCTCCTCCTCTAAAGAGTTTAAGGATAATTCACTGTGTTCTCCCATCTTTCTGCTAGGATAGTAAGTAGTAAATCTACCTAAACTCAGCTAAGAAAATAAAAACCCCAGAGCAATAACCAAAAGGAAATGCCCAAACCCTAACAACACAAAATTCCCACTGCCCCCCCAAAGCTACCCCCCCACACACACAAAATTGTCAACGTAGCACTGAGTCAAGCAGGTAACCAGGAACTTCCAGCACTGTAATACACTGCCGAGACTGTTTACACTTGCTGAAATAGACCAATCACAGCTTGGCATGAGCCCACTGGCTCTTTTAGTGTTGAGCCTGGAGGACTATTGCCAAGCTTTCCACAGGGATGCGAGGGTAGAATAGGATGCCACTGCTGCTGCCATGGCAGTGTTGCAAGAAGTGCAAGGGAATCAGCCAATGCCTTGTGTCCTTGGTGGCTGCCAGGTCCTAGTGTTTGCTCCCAGGGGGACATCAGCCATTAGACATTGTCCTTGAGTACAATCCATGTCCTTACGCCTGCTCCTGCTAGATCCCTGGCCATGTGCAGGAACCAAACATATACCCACCAGTGGCTTCCATTCACCACATGTGTAGGTTTTGGAGCTTGCTCCAACAATCAAAAAACAAAACAGATTCCTACGTATTTCTAGAAGAAAGGGGCACATGACAGAGTGTCCAATTGGAAAAGTTCAGTAAAGTGGATCCAGATATTTTTTAACTTGACAATAATTCAAAGAAGTAATTAAGGCATATGAGATATCCATATTTGTTTAGTTATAACCCCCTTGCACACCTGCTTAAAATAATATTAAAGTCCTTATTTTTTATGGACTTGAGTTATTGTTAGGACCACACAAAGGTCATTTCTGGTCTTTAAAAAGTTTTAAGATCGTTATGCACTTTGGTGTTTTCTTTTTCTTTTTGGTCAGTCGTGGGGCCTGAATTCTGGGCCTGGGCGCGGTCCCTCAGCTCTTCAGCTCAAGGCTAGTGCTCAAGCACTGGAGTCACAGCTGCATTTCCGGCTTTTTTGGTGTTTTCTTAATGAAATACAACATGAGCCCCATAGCTCTTGAGTAGAGCTAAAACAATATGACACTCAACAATAGCATGTGGTTGAAAGAAGGTAGGTAGTATTAGCCTCCTATAAAATGACTATTGCCAAGATGAATCCTCTGTAGAAATAAGTTTTTCCTTTACAGTATTTACTAATACAATACATCCATGTATTAATGATAACACATTACTACTTTAATATAAATTAAGCATGTTTTCTATTCAACTCGGTGAATTTTGACAACTATTTAAATATGAAGAGTCCTCTTATACATCAATAAACTGGCACTTTTGTTATTTACATTAAAATGCAAAGAAACTAAGACCAAGAATGTGTTTGGCTTAGGTTAGGTCATGGAAGCTGCTGTTTTCTCACTTAGAAATTAAATCCAGTAGGATGCTACATGGCATTCATAATCTGAAAAGCTGCTCTAACTTTTGGCTTTTAAAGACCTCTTCAATTTACTCAAGATATTCAATGACTTTTTCTTTAAACCTGGAGTGACTGGTGTCAAAAGAATAGTGGTATCGCTTCAGAATCTTCTGATAATGTAGCAAAATGCCCTATGCCATACAGCACCATGGATTGGGTTACTAACATCTATAGGAGTGAGAGAAAATAGAGCATCATCACACCCATGATAGTTTCTTATCAGATAGTTAACAGCAGAAAGCTTGAAATACATAAGGCAGTTTGTTGATGTGTGCAAAGTGAAGGAAAAGGGCTGGAGTAGGGGACTTATATGGTTGAACCCCTGCCTAGCAAATTGGAGGCCCTCAGCTTGAACTCTCTGACTATCAAGTACATCAGTCTTTCCTACAGCTACAGGAAGAGTATTTCCTTTAGGGAAAGAGGTGTAGCTGGGTGTTTCAATTCCATTGTGATGCTATAACAAAACTCCTTAAGACCAGGTCCCAATGGCTTAGAGACAGTTAATTGTAGTCAACAGATACTCTGAAGGACAAGATCTAGAACCTAGAAAATTCAAGGTACAGAGAAGTCGGTTTCACCAGGTTTAATGTGCTCAATTGTTGCTGTGTCCTCATACGGTGTAAAGGGTAGAAACTTATTTTAAAGAAAACAATATAGTTGACACACTTCTTTCCACAATCCAGATGAAGTTTAATTTGTTTCAGATCTCTATTTTTTTCTTCTCTCATGGTCCTCCAGTTTATTTGTTGTGCTTTTTAGCTGATTGGCCTTGCATATTTGAACCACCAAACAAATGGAAGTTTGGATTCCAAGTATGTGCCACCAAAATCATCGGCTGCTACTTCTATTTTTGAAGGTAAACCACTTACTTGCCCCAAACCCTGTGCGTTATTGTCCTTCCTGCATTATTTTTTTTTTAATTTTTGGTCTGTTTTGAATTTTGCATGAGATTTATCAAGGACCCTTCACATATAATAGGCAAATATTCTGAGCTACAAATTCCTTGCAGAGATTTTTTTTTTTTTATTTCTTCATTGGTTGACTTCATGTTAAAGCAACTTACTGAATAGTTATTAGTGTATATCTGTAAACATGTTTGAATTTTTATGAAGACTACCAAGTCATCCTGCTTACAAATTAGTGTTTTCCTTCCATTGTGATCTTCTTCTTCTTCTTCTTCTTCTTCTTCTTCTTCTTCTTCTTCTTCTTCTTCTTCTTCTTCTTCTTCTTCTTCTTCTTCTTCTTCTTCTGCTTCTGCTTCTGCTTCTGCTTCTGCTTCTGCTTCTTCTGCTTCTTCTGCTTCTTCTGCTTCTTCTTCTGCTTCTGCTTCTGCTTCTGCTTCTTCTTCTTCTTCTCCTCCTCCTCCTCCTCCTCCTCTCCTCCTCCTTCTTTCTTCTTCTTTGTGCTTCTTCTTCTTCTTCTTCTTCTTCTCTCTTCTTCTTCTTCTTCTTCTTCTTCTTCTTCTTCTTCTTCTTCTTCTTCTTCTTCTTCTTCTTCTTCTTCTTCTTCTTCTTCTTCTTCTTCTTCTTCTTCTTCTTCTTGTTCTTGTTCTTGTTCTCGTTCTTGTTCTTGTTCTTGTTCTTCTTCTTCTTCTTCTTCTTCTTCTTCTTCTTCTTCTTCTTCTTCTTCTTCTTCTTCTTCTTCTTGTTCTTCTTGTTCTTGTTCTTGTTCTTGTTCTTCTTCTTCTTCTTCTTCTTCTTGTTCTTGTTCTTGTTCTTGTTCTTGTTCTTGTTCTTGTTCTTGTTCTTGTTCTTGTTCTTGTTCTTGTTCTTGTTCTTGTTCTTGTTCTTGTTCTTCTTCTTCTTCTTCTTCTTCTTGTTCTTCTTCTTCTTCTTCTTCTTCTTCTTCTTCTTCTTCTTCTTCTTCTTCTTCTTCTTCTTCTTCTTCTTCTTTCTGCTTCTTCTTCTTCTTTCTGCTTCTTCTTCTTGTTCTTGTTCTTCTTGTTCTTGTTCTTGTTCTTGTTCTTGTTCTTGTTCTTGTTCTTGTTCTTGTTCTTCTTGTTCTTGTTCTTGTTCTTCTTCTTCTTCTTCTTCTTCTTCTTCTTCTTCTTCTTCTTCTTCTTCTTTCTTCTTCTTCTTCTTCTTCTTCTTCTTCTTCTTCTTCTTCTTCTTCTTCTTCTTCTTCTGCTTCTGCTTCTGCTTCTGCTTCTGCTTCTGCTTATTCTTCTGCTTCTGCTTCTGCTTCTGCTTCTGCTTCTTCACCGTCTCCCCCCTTCTTCTTCCCCTCCTCCTGCTTCTTCTTCCCCTTCCTCCTTCTCCTCCTCCTCCCCCTTCCTCCTTCTCCTCCTCCTCCCCCTTCCTCCTCCTCCTCCTCCTCCCCCTTCCTCCTCCTCCTCCTCCTCCTTCTTCCTCCTCCTCCTCCTCCTCCTCCTCCTTCTTCTTTTTCTTCTTCTTCTTCTTCTTCTTCTTCTTCTTCTTCTTCTTCTTCTTCTTCTTCTTCTTCTTCTTCTTCTTCTTCTTCTTCTTTCTTCTTCTTCTTCTTCTTCTTCTTCTTCTTCGTTAAAACATCAAATGTGTCATCCTATTCATCACTGAAAACAAATTTGTCTCTTGATTGAATCAAAAATACGTTAGCTAAATAAAAAAAAACAGTGTATGAGTTTGATAGATATTCTACATACGCTAAAGCTATTTTCCTTCAGTTTTAGAGTTTTCAGTAATATTAAAAATATTAAATACTTTTGTATCATCATCTGTTCAGATGAATATATGGGATTTCTTCGTTACTCAGTGTGATAAATTACATTAGATTTTCTAAATTTTATCTATGTAAGTGGGGTTGCAGCTTGGTGTTAGAATAACTTGATTATCATTGGTGAAGCCGGTGTTATATCTTCAGGAAAACACACACATAGGAAAGAGGGAAAAAGGAAAAATATAAACTTTCCTTCATTTCTGATACATAATCTCTATTGTTTAGGATTTTTTGCCTTTCTCTTCATGAATAAAATTACTATAAATACATTCTCATTTTGTCATGGGGATTATGAAGATAATTAGGAGGTGCTTCTTCTTTTTTAAAATTTCTCTAGTAGTCAAATAAGAGCTACATTGGGTGAGATGGTATATACTAATTATTTCAGCTTCTCAGGAGATGAAAACAGGAAGATCACAAGTACAAGACTAATCTGAGCTAAACATAGTCTATCCTCGCAAAAAAATAAATAAAAAGAAAAAACAAAATAAAAACTACCAACCAAACAAACTAAAAAACACCATGTGAATAAAAAGGCTTGGTGCATACTCAAGTAGTAAAGGACTTGTTTACAATGGGCAATTTTCCAGGTTTGACACCTACCAATAAGGGAAAAAAGAAAGTATTTTCTTTGACAAAATTGCCCATGAAATATTTGGTTGGAATGGTTTATTTTCCCTTTCATCTTTTTCCTTTTCCTTTCTTTTATTTTTGAGAAGTACTTTTGGTATAACACATGCTATACGAGGTACTCAGGAGGATGATATCTAAGGATCACGGTTCATGACCATCCCAGGCAGGAGAGTCATATATATATATATATATAATTTGCCACCAAAAATAAGCTACAATCTGTACTTTGGCTCATGCTGTTGAATGGTAGTCTCAAACAGAAATCTTGGAACAGCAACTAAGCCCTAAGTTGAAGTCCTATACACACATTTCAAAACACAAAAAAAACACAAACTAAAAATGATGGGAAAAGAGAAAACTAAAGTTTCAAAATGAGCATGGGTTTTTGTTCATATGTGTATTCCTAGTTAATCAAGGTTCAAAGCTAGACTGGGCAAGAATGTAAATGCAACTCTTACCCCCATCTACCCAGTGTAGATATGATTGTAGTTGTAAAGCACTGTATTTGGTGGAAAAGCTAAAAAAAAACCTGTTTGCTGACCCAGAGATCAATTCCTGGTGCTAAAAAATTGTAGGAGAAGAGAAGAAAGGCCAATTGTAAATTTAAACATAAGCCTGGTGCTTGTTGATCATGGCTGTAGGCCTATTCATGAGGCAGAAATATGAGGATCAAGTTTCAAGGCCAGCCCAAGAAGCAAAGTCCAAGAGACTTTGTGTGTATGTGTATGTGCATGTGTGTTGTATGTTTGTGAGTGTGTGTGTATGTGTGATGTGTGTGTTTGTGTCCTAGCATTCTCAGATTTTGGGTGGTTCATTGGAGATAAGAGTGTCATGGATTTCCTGCGCAGGCTGCTTTGAAACATGGTCCTCAAATTTCAGCCACCTGATTCAGCTGTAAGTTGAGCTTTGGCTTAAGTGGCAGAACTGCGCAAATATTTTCTGGGATTGCACCTAAACCCTGAGTTCAAGCCTCAGGACATGCACAGAAGAAATAAAGAAGAGTAGAAGTAACCAAGGAAGAGTGAGTGACAAAGTCTTAAATAAATCAAGCATTTGTGGCTGATACATGTTTTACTAGTTATTCAAGTGGCTTATATCTGAGGATGATGGCTCATGGCCAGCTCTGGCAGAAGTGTCCATGAAAATCTTGTCTGTAATTAATCACTTCCCCCCACCAAAAAGGGCCCAAAAGTTATGGTATGTCTCATGTAATAATGGGTAACCTTGAATAAAAACTTCTGAGACAGAATATGAGCCCCAATTTTTAGGCCCAGGAACAGCATACACATGTAAAAAAAATAAAAAGTAAACAACAGTAGGTAGAGGTAAGCATATATTAAAGTTTTAAAATGACACAAGGGTTGTTGGTCCTGTGTATAATCCTTACTACATAAGAGACTGACATCTGAGGATTGTGGTATCAAGTCAGCATGGGCAGGAATGTGCTTGAGATGCTTACCCCAGCTAACTAGCACAAAGCCCTGAACAACAACTGAGGTGGTAAATCAGCAGCTTTTAGTTAAAAAGCTAAGAAATAATTCCCAGAGCCAGAGGTCAAGCTGCATGACCTCTAAAACTTACAAATAAAAACAATAAATAAAAAGTACAGTGGAAGAAGAGAAACTGAAATATGAGGATCACAGTTTAAAGTTAACGCAAGCAAGAAAATCCATGAGACTTTCTCTGTGTGTTTGCATCTGCGTGCCATCTTGTGGCTTGTGTGTGCCATCCTTGAACTTGTGCTGCTTTGTTCAAGGGTAGAGCTCTACCATTCCCAGCTAATCAGTGGTTAGTTGGAGGTCATTTTCTCATTGACTTTCCTTCCCAGGCTGGCTTGATTTATGCTAGGCTTTTTATCACACTCTTATCTCCAACTAATTGTCAAAAAGAAAAGAAAAGAAACTGGGAATGGAGTTATGGCACAAGTGGCAGAACTGGGCAATCAATTTCTGGGACAGCAACCAGGCCCTGAGTTCAATCCCCAGGACAATCACAGAAGAATTAAAGAAAAGAAGGAAGAAGTGCAGAATGAAGATCCAATGACAGAGGTTTAAATAAATCAAGCATTGGTTGCTCACTGATGATCTATCAGCTACTCAGGAGGATGAAATCTTAGGATCACAGTTGAAGGCAAGCCCAGGTAGGAGAATCTATGAGACTCTCATGTCTCATTTGTCTCCAAAAATATGCCAATAGCTGTGCTCTGGCACATATGGTAGAGTTCTAGCCTTAAACAGAAAGCTCTGGGACAGCACACATGCCCTGGTGCTGATGCCCTAGCACAGACACTTACAAAAATAAAGAAAAAAGTGCACAAATTATAAAAGATGGGAGAAAGTGAAAATATTGGTTTCAAAGTGAGCCATGGGTTGTTGGTTTATGTGTATATTCATAGCTACTCAGAAAGATGAAATATGTGGATCACAGCTCAAAGCCAGCCTGGACAGAAAAGTCATTGAAATTCTTTTCCCCAACTACCCAGCAAAAGGTGGAAATGAAGGTGTGAGAGTAGTTATAAACTACTGAAATTTGGTGAAAACCCTGGGAAACAGTTCCCTGGTCCATAATTCAGCCCAAAGTCGACCAAAAACAAAACTGAGAGAAGAAATAACCATTTCAGATTTAAAAATAAGCCTGGGGCTAGTGGTTCCTGCTTATTATTTTAACTATTCAGAAAGCTGAAGTCTGAAGATACATTTTAAGGCCAGTCCAAATAGGAAAGTCCATGGAGCTTTTATACTGTGAATGCCAAACTGTGGCTTTAATTTGTGTAGCAGCTCTATCACTCCTACAGTCTTTGTAGTTAGTTGATTAGAAAAGTCTCATGCACTTTCCTGTCCAGGATGGCTTCAACTTCAATCCTCAGATTTCAGCCTCCTGTGTCTTGCTGGGCTTTACATGAGATTCTTATTTCCAATTAATCACCAAAAGGATGAAAAATAAAACCTGGTGATTGAGCTGTGGCTCCAATGGCAGAAATGAGAAAATAATTTCTGGGACAGCACTCAGACCTTGATATTAACTTCAGGTCCAACACACAAAAAGGAATAAAATAAATGTAGAGAAGTTAGAAGAGCCAATTTCAGAGTTTAAAATGATCCAAGCATAAGTGGCACACACCTATGATGGTAGCCACTCAGGAAGCTAAAATGTGAGGATCACAGTAGAAAACCAGCCCAGGTAGGAGAATTCATTGACTCAACTCTAAGTAGCTACTTAAAACAAAAACTAATAGCCACAAGTTGTGCAGTGGCTCATGCCTTGGTGTGCTAATCTTGAATAAAATCTTCTGGGACTGTACATGGGCTGATTTTTAGACCTAGGACCAGCATACACAAGGAAATAAAAATTACAAATAAAAAGGTGAAGGAATGGCTGGAAATGTGGCTTAGTGACAGAGTGCTTGCCTACCATGTTTGAATCCCTGGGTTTGTTTCCTCAGTACCTCATAAATAAAAAAAGGCTGGAAGTGGCATTGTGGTCAAGTAGTAGAGTTCTCACCTTGAGTATCAGAAGTTCAGGGGCAGTGTCCAATGCCTGAGTTCAAGCCCCAGGATTAGTAAAAAGAAGAAAAACTGTGAGAAAATCTAATTACAGTTTCAAAATGAGCCATGAGTGAATTTTTGGTCAATATGTATAATCCTATGACTCAGAACGCTGAAATCTGAAGGTTGTTGTTCATAGCCAGCGTGGACAGCAAAGTACATAAGTCTGCAACTAAACAGCAAAAAACGCCAGAAATAAAGCTGTGGTTGTAGTTGTAAAGCACCAGCCTTAAACAAAAAACCTATTGAAACAATGCCCTGGCTCAGAGATCCAGCCTCAGGATCACAATGATAAAATTAAATGGTTGGAAGTAAAGAACCCAAGACTGTTGGCTCATGTCTGTAATTCTAGAAATGCAAGAGGCTGAAATATAAGATCCTGTGTAAAGGCAATCCCAATGAAAAAATTCCAGGAGACTGTTTTGTGTGTGGTGGACACAGTGGGGATAGGTTTTTGTTGATTGATTGGAGATAAGAATTTCATGGATTTTCCTGCTCAGGCTGGTTTCAAACCATGATGGACAGATTTCAGCCTCCTGAATCAGGCCAGGCCTGGCATGAGTTCAAGCTCCAGGAACAACACACACAAAAACAACGAAATAAATGAAAAGAAGGGTAGAAGAGATGAAGTAACAGAGGTTTCGATGAGCCAATCATTGGTGGCTCATATTTGTAATTCTAGATACTAAGGCTGAAATTTGAGGATACTGTTTAAAGCTCAGCTCAGGTATAGGTGTTCATAAGATGTATGTGTGTGTGTGTGTGTGTGTGTGTGTGTGTGTGTGTGTGTGTGTTTGTGCCAGTCCTGGTGCTTGAACTTGCACTATTTTGCTCAATGATTGACTACTCTCAGATTTTAGTGGTTAATTGGAGAAAAGAGTGTCATGGACTTTCCTCAATTTCCAGCCTCCTGATTCTGGCCTAACTCTACATGATTCTTTTCTCTACAATTAACCTCCCCCCAAAAGCCAAATATTATGTTTGGTCCCATATATGCTGTGAGACAATATCTGAGCTTCAATTTCTACTCCCAGGACAAGCAAAAATGAAAAAAAAGAAAAAAGGTAGGAGCAAGCACATATTAAAGTTTTAAAATGACCCAAATGTTGCTGGTCATATGTGTAGTCCTTACTACACAAGAGACTGACAACTGAGGATTGCAGAGACAAGTCAACCTGGGAAGGAACATGCTTGAGATTCTTATCCCCAGCTAAACAGCACAAATCCTTGAGCTGTAAAAATCCTTGAGTGTAAAAGCTAACATATAGGCCCCAGAGTCAGAGGTCAAGCCACAGGACCAATAAAATTTTCAAAGGAGAGAGGATGGTGAGAGGCTGAAATCTGAGAATCATGGTTCAAAGCTAGCCCATGCAACCCTATAACCATGGGAACAGGTTGTCATCCATGTCAGCAGTTGTACCTGTCACCATACTCTGTAAAACACAAAATACCTCCATGAATTAGACACAAAATAAGGAGTTCACCGAATGCAAGATGCTGTGCACACATGTGTGTAAATATAGATCCTATTTTGAAGTAAGCCAGGCCCAAAGAAACATAGGTCCCATGGTTTCCCTTATTTGCAATATCTAGTATAGGTATGAGTCAAGCGGAAAAAGTCATCGATTGTGATGCTAGGAAAACAAACCCTCAAATACGTATTTTAATGTTTTTGTTTCTTTCATGCATGTGTTTCTAACGCATTTATAAGATAATTTCTTTGTTGCTTTGTATGTCCCTCCCCCACATTGTAACCCCCGCTTTCACTATATTTGATGTCAGTATAACATGTGGAGGAGACGGGGACAAACAAGTCGTTTAAGGATTCAGGTGGACCTGTTGCAACAATGAGAAGTACAAAATGTCATGTCAAAACCAGCTTTACAATGTCGTTGGGGGGGGAGGGGTGGTATAATTGGGTGGGGGGGAGGGGGGAGGCTGGGAAGGGAGGTGAAGGGTAAACAAAGGAGGAGGCTGCAATGCTTGGTAAGAAATGTATGCATTATCCTGCCCATGTAATTGTAACCCCTCTGTACAGTATGTTCTCAAATAAAATAAAATTAAATTAAAAAAAAAAAAGAAAAAAGAAAAAAGAAAAAAGCCAGAAGTGGCACTGTGGCTCAAGTGGTAGAGCGCTAGCCTTGAGCTGAAGAGCTGAGGGACAGTATCCAGGCCCAGAGTTCACGCCCCACGACTGGACCCAAAAAAAATAAAAAATTAAAAAATTAAAAAAGCTAAAAAAATATATATATATATATAGATCCTATTTTTAAATAATGAATTTATGACTATCATGGCCCACCCTGGGGACCAATGTCAGATCCTGGGAATGGCCTAACTGCTTATTTGCTCACAGGCTGGTGTGTTCACCTTGAACTGTTTGCCAATTGCTCCTGCTATGCCCTGAGTTCAGATCCCAGCACTACCAACAATTGGATCATGAAGTGAGAAGCCGAATGTGAAACTTTTTTCCCTTTTCTCTGAGAGTCCTGGGTGTCAGGCATGACAGAGAACACATCTACAAATCTAGATGCCATGTGATAGGATGTCATCAATGTAATAAATGGAATGGGTGTCATAATAGTAAAAATCAATGGTAAATAAATGAATAAGACAAAAATACAAGGAACAACCACACCAAACGTGTATGGACTGAACATCCATAGGTAAGTACAAATACAGTCTTTACAATGTATATAAATAGTATGTTTTCCAGGGCTGGGGCTTCAATTCAGGTCTAGAGTTCAGGCCTGACTTTCTTATCTTCAAGTACTGGGAGCTTCCCCTTATTCCATAATGCTGTAAATTTACCCAGAACCTGAGTTCAAATCCAAAGCCTGACAGAATAAACGGGGTGAATTTGCTCTGCAGGGGGCTTGAACTCAGGTTGTGACAACTCTGCCTCAGCTTTGATCATCCTATGCTGGGGTGTAGCCACTGGACCCACAGTTGATCCTGGGATCCTAGACTCCCAGGCCTTGTGTGAAAAAAAATGCACAGAAAAAATGCGGTAAGATGGTCTTTTTACATTTTCTTCCTTTGCACGGTGACCCTCCTGGGTCTGAATGACACTGCTGCAAAGGGTACTTCACCTTGCATTGCTGAAGATTGGTGGACTATTGAGGAAGCCATAGGCCCACGTGGCAAGGTAGGCCCTGATTTCGAATCCCTGAAACCAACCAGTGGCAGGAGATACTGAGACTCGTTCCCATCCAACAATGGAATGTTATCAATATCACCGTTGAATGACTTGATCGTGAATGATGCTCAGGAGACTGAGCATGATTTCAGGAGACTGATTTTATTTAGTATTTATGAAGCCTTTAAAGAATAGTATTACTTACAGGAATGCGATGATTTCAGGACACTGATTGATTTACTTATTAGTTTGTTAAGTATGAAAACAATCACATTAATTACATGGAGGCATAATAAATACCTAAGAATTGGTAGGAATGTAGTCTATGTAACAGTATAATAGATAGACATCTCTAGAACTCTATAAAGATATATATTTATTAGCATACTACCATCTGCGTGCCAATCTGTTCTTGTTTTGTCAACCCCTGGGGTTTGATCTCAGGTGCTGGGAACTGCGTGTCAGCTCATTTTGCCCCAGAATGGCATGCAGACACTCACCCATCCATGAACTGGGCCTTGTAGGCTGTGAATTCAGATGCCAGCACTCCCAAAAATGAATTGTGGAGTAAGAAGCTGATGGTGACACATGTTTTCCTTTTCTGTGAAATTCCTGGGTGTCAGGTATGAAGTGAAAAACATATGCAGACCTATATCCTATGTAATCAATGTAATCACTCTTCTATGTCTCATAATAGGCAAAAAAATAAACAGTCAAGACATGAATAAAACAAAAAGTAAGGTGAATAACTACACTGAACGCAATATGTAGTCAACATATGTATATAAAGATAAATCATATATTTAAGAAGTACACAAATAGGATGTTTTCTAGTTGTGGAGATTGATTTCGGGCCTAAGGAACAGACTTGAATTTCTTGACTTCAAAGAGGCAAGTTTCCCCTTCCCACACTGTGCAACAGTGTTACCAGACCATGAGTTCAAATCCCAGGCCTTGCAGAAAAAATGACACCTTTATGCTATGTGATGCCCAGTTCTTAGGTATTCCATTATGCCTCCGTTTAATGAACGTAATTGTTTAAATGCATCATAAAGTATTAATTAGAATTGATCAGTGTTCTATAATTGTGTGTAATTTTACCCTAGAATCATTCAAGAACTGCCCATTTAATCATGACATACATCACATTCCATTGGTAATCATATGAATAGGAATGAGTTTCTTCGGATCTCCTGCGATTTGGAAGTTGCAGGACCAGGATTCAAACTGTGGGCTCCAGCTCCCACCTGTACAACCCGACGATAGGGAACTCAAAGGTCTGTCCAAGAACATCAGCAAGACCAATGATTAGGCATGCTCCAGTGGGTCTCAGCAGTACTCCTTGATACTTACAAGGCTGTGATAGGAGGATCATGGTCAAAGTCATCCTAGGCAGGAAAGTCGTTGAGACCCCTGTCCAATTACAGTGCCAACAAAGCCAGAAGTAGAGCCGTATGGCTCCAGTGTAAAGGGCTAGCCTTGAGCAAAAGCAGCTCATGGACTGTGTCCAGATCCTGAGTTCAAGGACCGGGACTGGCAACATACAGACATACCCAACAATCTGTGCAGCCATCTGGCTAAAGCAGATCATCATCTTTTCCCCAACTGGATTGGACAGAGTTTCCTGGGAAAGGAACTGCTGTCATCTTGACTCCATCCATTTGCCTGCATCACAGGATTCCGGCCACACCCCTATTCCGTCATGGTTCTTTTTGACCAATGGGATACAAGAATGGTGGGCACGCCCACATTCCATGTTGCCTGGTAGCACCTGGATACTCTCTGTTGGTTGACACCACTAGCAAGAGTTGAGGAAGGTAGAGGTGGCTGAGTGGTGAGCAAGAGACTCGAGGCCTAGGAGGAGAGGCCTTGCTCAGCCCCACCACATGCCTGGCTGGGCCCCAGCCCCCTACCCTCTTTCCCTCTGGCGCAGCGTTTCAAACCTGGTGCTGCTGGTTCGGACATGAGGTGCCTCTTGGAGTCCTCAAGTAATGGTGCATCACCACCCGGTTTGCAGCCCTGACCTGGTCCTGGCCCCCCTGTTCTCTGCTCCAGGCCTGAGTGTCCACCAAGGCTCTGCCATCATTGCTCGCCCCACCTGGAGCAGCCACCAACAGCTTCTCCTAGCAGCACATGTGAGTGGCTGCCTCACAGGACCTCACCCTGCGACCCCATTCCCCTCCCCCCACAGACCTAGACCTGCGCCTCCCCCATGCCCAACAGTCCAGCCAGGACTCTGCCACAAATGCATCCCAGGGGTGAAGGTGTGTGTTGGCCCGACAATCCAACCCCCATCCATAGTGGCCAGTGTCCCAGGAAACAGGGAGATACAGGGTTGAATGAGGAGTGGGCACTACAGAGCTCCTGGCCTGGAGCTGTGGGAGCCACACAGCAGCACATCTCCACCCTTTCTCTCCCTGGTGGGAACCTGGTGGCTTTAGTCTGAGTTGGGGAGAAGCATGTCCACACCTGCCTTCTGGAGTCTTTTCCTATTTTCTGGGGGTCGGGGTGTTGAATGCAGAAGATAGGCCCCGCTTGCTGTGTGAGCCCTTGTCTTCTGTGCTCAGTCACCCTTTCACCTGAAGAGGGTCCCAGAAAAGCTCAGTAGGGAGGTGAGGTTGCTGGGGGTCATAGCAAAAGGTGAATATCTGGGAGCAGCATCCTCCCCCCACACATACACCCAGCCTGTCCTCTCCTCCTCCAGCTGGCAACAGTTCTTATGGAGTGATCACATTTCCCAGCTCTGCCAGGTTCTGCTGGTACTCCTGGTCCATCTGGTCTCTAACAAACTCAGGAGAGGCACTGCTCTGAGTGTGTGTGTGTGTGTGTGTGTGTGTGTGTGTGTGTGTGTGTGTGTGTGTGTGTGTGTGTCAGAGAGAAAAAAAACAGAGACCCAGAGACAGAGACACAGAGACAGAGAGACACAGAGAGACACAGAGAGGAGAGACAGAGAGACAGAGAGACACAGAGAGAATGACACAGAGAGACAGAGAGAGATCATCTTTCTCCTTGTATAGACTGACTGTGCTCAGGTGAGTGATCAGTTGGTAAATTGCAGGTGCTGCATGGACGAGTCTTCTGTCACCGGTCTGGATGTGTGTGTGTGTGTGTGTGTGTGTGTGTGTGTGTGTGTGTGTGTGTGTGTGTGTGTGTATGTATGTAGAAGTGGGTTGTAACAAGGAGGCTGGATGCTTTGGTAACTTCTACCTGCTATTTTTGGGGAGTGCATGGGCTTTGCAGCTGAGTTCTGGGTGCCTGGAAGGGTGAGATGCTTGAAGGGGACTCAGCACTGTTTAATTACAAGAACAAGGGATCTCTGTGGCCTGGAGTTGTGTACTCCCTTGGGCCTGGTTGGTGGCTTGCCAAGGGGACAAAGATCATGGCCAGCACTTAGTAAGGATATGAGCCCTGCTAGTATGGAGAGCAACAGTGTAGGTCAGACTCTAGGTCTTCTCATCAGGATGTCTGATGGGAGAGGCCAACCCTATTTTAAGTCTTCAGCTGTGATCTTCAGATCTAAGCCTCCTGATTAGTAGGATTATAGGCATGAGCCTCTGGCACTGGGCCTTTGGTTCTTTTTGGTATATTAGAGTTTGACCTCAAGGCCTTAGGCTTGCCAGTCAGGTCTTCTACCATGAGAGCCAAGCTTTTCTGTCTTGGGCATTTCCGAGATGGAGACTTAATATGTGCTCAGGCTGGGCTGGATGGAGGTCCTCCTATCTGTGGCAGGCATGCGCCACCAGGCCTGGTCCTCTGTAGTTGGGATGGTAGACATGTGGAGCCATGCTCAGTCATTGGTTTATATGGATTGTCCCTAACTCAGTCCACGGCAGCCAATTCATGACCACAGGTGAAGCTCTGGGTTGGGCCTCGAACATAGGCCCTCAATCTCCTCACGGGACAGTTGTCAGGAAACAAAGGATTAATATAGAGGAATCTCTGGAGCAGGGCCAGGCACAGAGGGAGCTTCTGTCAGATACGGTTCTCAGCAATTCTGTGAGCATATGACAGAAAGTTACCTGGAAAGGGCTCAGATCGTGCAACAGGTGTGTGATTATAAAACAAAACATGGCTGTCTTTCTTCATTACCCTACCCACCTGAGGAAGGGGATCCTTTACTGTATTCAGTTTTGCTGCTGGCGAAAACGAGGCATGGAGAATCCAGGTGACCTACTCATGACATCCTGCTAACAGGAAGCTCAGCCTAACTTCTCTGCCATGCTCCCTAGGACAGTGGGTGCTATTCAGTCCACTTCTTGTGGTGCGAAGTCCACTTCTTGTCAGTCGTGGGGCTTGAACTCTGGGCCTGGGCGCTGTCCCAGAGCTCCTCAGCTCAAGGCTAGCATTTTACCACTTGAGTTACAACACCACTTCTGGTTTTCTGGTGGTTCTTTGGAAATAAGAGTTTCACAGATGTTCCTGTCCGGGCTGGCTATGAACCATGATCCTCATATCTCAGCCTCCTGTGTAGTTAAGGTTATAGTCCTGACCCATCGGCACCTGGCTTAAGTGTAATTCTGACCTTCTCTCTCTCTCTTTCTCTTTCTCTCTCTCTGTCTCTGTCTCTGTCTTTGTTTCTGTATTTCTCTCTCTCTCTCTCTCTCTCTCTCTCTCTCTCTCTCTCTCTCTCTCTCTCTCTCACACACACACACACACACACACACACACACACACAGAGGAACTTATTGAATGGGAGCTGGAAGAGGTGGTCCAGCGTCCCCATGTGGCTGGAACCAAGTTGGCCTTCTCATTCTGGAGGTGGGCTGTGGGTTAGGAGCTCTCTCGCTCAGTCTGTTGTACCAGCTTCATGAGGTAAGCCCCTCTGTGCCATGGCTAGACCATAAGGTTATTCATTTTCCATCAAGCCTTATTGGATTAGTATTGTGTTCTACGTCCTTTTCTGGCAAAAATTTCTGGCCAAAATTATGATACAAATTTATGGAATGAAAATGTAATACCATCTTAAGAAAGTTATTTAGGGCTCTGGGAATGTGGCTTCATGGTACACTGATTGCCTAGCATGCATGAAACCCTGGGTTAAATTCCTCAGTACCACATAAACAGAAAAAGAAACACTGGAAGTGATGCTGTGCCTCAAGTGGTAGTGTTAGCCTTGAGAGAAAAAACAACCTGAGGAATAATTCCCTATCCCTGAGTTTAAGCTCCAGGCCTGGCAAAACAAAAACAACAAACATTTAGTTAATAAATGCAAAATAAAGAGCCCATACTTGGAATATATAATTGCTCTTTCCACACTGATACCTGACAATAGTCGCTAATTCATGTATTTTACCTATATTAGGATACTGTGTTATAAAAAAAAGTTTTGTTCATTAGGTAACGGAAATTAATACCAGGAATGTGCTTAGATGTCAGGTGAAGATTAATTCTGGAAATTCAAGGATTCCAGACTTTTGAGTGGTCACTGCTAATCACAATGAGAAGGGTAGTCTAAGTGAGATTTGGAAAACTTTTTGGCCAGTTATGGCAAAGGCTAATTAACAGTTGTGACAGAAGAGAAAGAGTAACTCCAGATGGAAGGAATTAATGATAGTAACTAAGGTATAGCAGAAACCATTCCAGGGAACCATTTTTGGTTATTGAAGAACTAGTTATCAATTAGGCTTATTCTTCATTGTCTTTAGCATTCTAAATCTCTTAGGCTAGTTCTTAATCTCTGTGTGATAAATGTATCTCCTTCTATGCTGTTCTTTCATACCTGATTTCCCTTGCTCTCTAAAAATCTCAGTCTTTCTCTATTTCTCTATGAACACTTCCTGATACTAAATACACCTACACAGATGGAAGAGGATGCTAATGTAAGGGTCCCATAGCTCATGAGTCATTAATGTAACAAAATGGAAAAGGAGGACATATTTATTGCTACCTCAATTATTCTGAAAAGCTGCAATGTCACATCATTTGATTCAGATTTCCATTCTTTGTCTACTTAGTGTCATTTACTGCACTAAATGCAAATATGAGCTGGGTGCTGGTGGCTCATGCCTGTAATCCTTGCTACTTAGGAGGTTGAGACCAGAAGATTGTGGTTCAAACCAACCTGTTAAGGAAAGTACATCAGACCCTTATCTTCAATTAACCACCAGAAACCCAGAAGTGGTGCTGTAGCTAAAGTGGTAGAGTGCTCAACTTGAGCTGAAGAGCTGAGGACAGCGTCCAGGATCCAAGTTCAAATCCCACAACCAACAAAAAGTGCAAATAAGACTTTAACTTAGTTGTACTGGTAGCTTTAGTGTGGTCTTGTTTGTAAACATTAGGGTAAATGCCCAAAAGTGGGATTGCTGGGTCATAGGGGAGAAAAGTACAAGTTGTCAGGTCCAAAACGAGCTTTACAATGTTAGTGCGGGGGGGGGGGGAAGGGGGGGAAGGGGGGGAAGGAGAAGGATTGGGATTAGGGGGGGAGGGGGGAGGCTGGGAAGGGATGTGAAGGGTAAACAAAGGAGGAGGCTGCAATGCTTGGTAAGAAATGTACGCATTATCCTGCCCATGTAACTGTAACTCCTCTGAACAGTATGTTCACAAATAAAATTAAATTAAATTAAAAAAAAAAAAGAAATATCTTAATGTGCTCATGACTCATTAAAAAATCAGCTAAATTAAAAAAAAAAAACTTTAACTTTCCCCCAAAGTATTGATGAAGTCAATAGTAATCCTCCCAAACAGAGAAAATTATTCCAAAATGATTCAGTGCACCTACTTTTGCTGAGTTATTTAAGTTATGGCTTATTTGCTGGACATAATCTCTTCTTTTAAAATTGTCAAATATTATCTTTATAATAAACTTCATCTAATATTTCTTGGTTCAAAAGAGAAGTCCATAGAGTTGATGTCACTTGACTTTCTTACTGTCTTAGTTCAAAGCCAACCCAGGAAGAAGGAGACTCTTTCAAACTTTTATCCATAATTAAACACCAAATAAGTGGAGTTTTGGCTAAAGCAGTAGAGTACTAGCTTTGTGGGCAGGTGGCATGAAAGACAATTGTACAGGGGCAGGGTCCAGCCTCTGAGTTCAAGCCCCAGAACCAGCACCAACTAAACAAGCAAACAAAACAAAATCCAGGTATTTCTTTGGGACCCTCCTTACAGGAGTACTGGTCTGAGAAGAGGCTGATTTTGCTGATCATACTCAATGGATCCTCCTGTTTTGTAATACTTATTGCTATGGAAAACTCAGGACCAGACTAAAGGAATTGATAACTGACTCCTGCAACAAGAGAATCATTTCAGGAGTGAAACATGCATCCATAAGACGCTTTAAAACCTCCATATCTTTGTTTCTTTGCAGTAGAACACTTTTAAAACAAAGTTATTTCCTTTAGTTCTATGCTGGCCTTCAAATGGCACATTGTTTCCTTTTTAAATACTTTCAACTAGAAGTTTACAGACAAGTTTTATATGAGTAAAGAACACTCAAAAAAGTCAGGGACACAGTTTCCTTCAAGCCTTGTATTCTTTTCTTGTACAGTATAAGGAAAGCACAAGTTAACTTGAACTTTGTCATTCCTTTATGTTCAATTCCTCTCCTGGGATCAGTTTCCACATCCAGTATCAGTAACTTCCACTTACTTCCAGTAACAATCTATGGTGCTGCTCCAGATAAAATGAATGTTTTCTGTCTTCATTGAAATAGCACAAGGACACCTTTGAACATGAGGTAACACGTGTTTCAGAGACAACTTAGTAAACAGAAAATATTAAATTTATGTTGCTTATGAATACATTATCCATGAGTACATTGAGTTCAAACTTCTTTAGTCCTCTGTAAATTAAGGTGAATTTTAAATGGGAAGAAGGTTCTCAGGTCATTTTTTCTGAATGTATGTGCTGTGCATTAATTTCCCAAGTGTATATGATTTAACAGTAAGAGAAACAACAGCAATAATAGAAAGAGAAATTCTGTGTTTAAGTATAAGGGTTCAATACAATATAGGAGACTCTACAAATAAGGCAAAATTGAAACAATAAAGCCAAGTCCAGTATGTAGATTTATGGGAGTGATATAGAGAAAGCATTACTCCTAAGTGGAATATGAAGCATGAGGTCACTCTCTTTCTAAATCATGCTTGCTAATCACGTAAATTGGTAAAAAGTAGAATGGAAAAATGATTCTGTTTCCAATGTAAGTCAGATATAAGAGTATGGACTTAACTGGAAAAAGAGTCCATCTTGAGAGAACAGGGATAATATTAGCAATGAACCTAAGATCACATTTCTTTCCTTTCCTTTTCTTATATTCTTTTTTTGTGTTGTTTTTCGTGGCGCTTGAACTCTGGGACTGGGCGCTGTCCCTCTGATACTCAACTCAAGGCTAATGCTCTACCACTTGAGCTACAGTGCCACTTCCAGTTTTCTAGTAGTTACTTGAGAAAAGAGTCTCCAGGATTTTCCTACCCAGGTTGGCTTTAATCCCCAATCCTCAGATCTTATCATCACTCAGCTTGTGATCACATTTCTAACAGTGTACACTCAGGATATATAATGTGTACGTTCATCTATCTTTATATGAATTCTTGAGTTAAAAATATGGATTACAGCTTAGTCTTTATACTTGCAAAAATGTTTCTAGTTTAAAAGTTGATACTCCCGGAAAGATAATACCTAAGAATGTAAAGCAGTCTGGGAAGTTCAGTTTGCATCCAGCCTGGGCAGACCAGGCTTTGAGACACTATCTATAATTAACCAGCCAAAAGGTGGAATACCAATCATGCGCAAGATTACTGAATAAGAGCTTGAGGCTTTTGCGTACATAGATATAAACATGCACATACACACAGAGGCACTTATATGTGCACACATGAATACACAAATGAGAAAATTCTCAGAATATGTAGAAAAGTTAGAAAACAATGGAAAATATGTGGTGAGTAAGACTAGAATCAAGTGATAATTTTTAATATTAGAAAGCCCTCCAGTGAACTTTGTTCAAGAAAGTTGAGACTATTACAAAGGTAGGGACCAGAGATAGTAAGAGAGTCAAGTATTCATTATTAATGGGATGAGATCCATGGAAGAAGGAATCAGAGACCCCTGCAGGTGCATCTGAAAATTTTCATATCCTGTGTCAAATGTTAGAACATCTTTGAAAATAGTATATAAACATTCTGAGCAGTCTAGTGGATAAGATTATAAGAGAAGTTCAGATTTGCTAGTCTGTTTCTAGATTAAATAAACCAACAAACTATGACAGGGCAATGTGATACACGTCTGGAATTCTAGCACTTAGACTAAGACAGGAGATTAGAGAGTGGAGTTACATAGGCATACCTTCCATAGACCAGGTAGTATAATTTTGTCTCAATAAAGCAAGCCAAACAACAAGAAAGGAATACACAGTTCAATTTTGAGCTAATTTCGTCATTATGTTTCAAGAAGTCAAGTTTCCTATTGAAATGCAACTCATATATAGTCTTCAGTTGTGTTTTAAATGCTCTCTTCATTACAGAACATTCCTAGATGCAAAATGGTTCATGATTCCCATCCAAAAATTTGCATAAGTAAGTAAGCATCATTATGTTGGATTCCAAAGAAATGATGAAGGATTACAAAAGCTTAAGCCTGGAGAAATAGCAAAGTTCATCTAATGTAGGACTTTGTAGACCTTGCTAAATTATAATTTAGATTTAAAATACATATTTTGATTTTGTTTGTAATTTGATATTCTATAGGATACTACAAAATTCTTTTTAAAGAGAAGGTTTAATTGACATTCACAAATGATTCTGACATTTTATTTTCTTAGAATATACTTTCAAGAGAGTTATAATTAGAACTTAGTTAACAGATAATTCAAACATTCATGTATAATATGATAATGTGAATAATTTAGACAGAGTTGCCAGCAAATGGATGATATTAATTTATAAATTTAGAAAAACTGCAATTATTGAGGGTTTGGTATAATATGGTATGAAGAGAGTAATTGTGTGACATCTTCTTTCTTCTACATATATGTAACACAGGAAGTAATTTCCTTAGTTACGTGCCTCTGTATACATTGAGAAAAATGCTAGGTTTGGGGTTTGTTTTCATTTTTGTTTTTGTTTCATTGGTTTGTCCTAGAGCTTGAACTCTGGGCTTGGACACTCTCTGAGCCTGGTTATGCTCAAGGCTCATGCCCTACCACATCAACCTCAGTGGCACTTGTGTCTGGCTTTTTCTGAGAAGTTTATTGGAGATAAGATTCCAAGAAACGTTCCTGCCTGGGTGGGCTTTAACCATAATTTTCTTATCTTAGCATCCTGAATATCTATGATAGTTTAAGAAAGTATAAATATAAATAATATTTGCAAGTGTTCTGATCTCAAGAATACCACTAGGGAAAAATGATGCAGCTCATTTTATTGTGTTGTTCTTTCCATAACAAGGAGGGCATCGCATTAGCAGAGGTGTAGTATTTTTTCACAATAGAAATAAGCTATTCATGATGTGAATGAAGGAATTTTAAGGTGCAGCTTACAAGTTGGAAACTGTTGGGGTAGAATGACATTATGGTATAAATCTTGGGATTGATGGTCATAGAAATAATAGCTTACTGTGATAAACAATTGCTTACTCTTGAAGAATTAATTATTACAAATGCTTCATAGTTGTATCCTCTACCGGAATGTGGCTATTTTTCTGTTGGTTTCTCAATCTGTAACACCCCATTGGAAACTGCATCTATTGCAGAATTTCATACATGCAAACAGGTACTGTTTTGAATCTCTCAGGTATGGAAGTTGAGAATTTAAAAATGAGAAGTTATTAGTCGTAGGAATTTTGAAGAACACATATATTCTGTCTTCTTAACAACTTATTTACTTTTTAAAGTTATGGGTTTCCATAGAATTAAGCTGTTTTCAGTTTTAGTATGAGAAAGTACTAAATTTATTCTTTTTTCAAAATATTGGGAAGTATATTGTGAAAATTTTGTTTAGTTGGGTTACATTCAAGTTGATGGCCCTCTGATAAAGAAGGGGTAATTAATTCAAATTAGATGCCAAATAGTATTGGTTTTTAAGAAGTTACTACATAAATAATAATATTTATTATACCAAGACAGTGAAATTATATTTTATGCAGCTTATTTTTAAAATTTTATTATCAAAGTGATGTACAGTGGGGTTACAGTAATTGTAAGGTAGTGAATACATAACTTTTCAAACTTGTTACTCCTCCCTCATTTTTCTCACAGTTTTCCTTTACCCCTTCACCTCTCACAAGTTGTAATGTACATTTCCAACATATTGTCGTGTGAGTATTGCTATTACATTGGTTTTCCCCTTGTCCTTTGTCTCACCATTTTGTTGTTCCTCTTCCCTTCCCTAATTAAGGTAAATGTATACAGACTACAAAATCAAATATAGCAGGGATAAACTATATGGGAAAACTCAATGAAAACATAAATCACATAGTACATCAAAAACAACAACCACAAATGAAAAAATCTGTTTCCATATCTTGGAGTTCATTTTGCTCAGCATATGCTTATATGGTCATATATACGCATAACAAAGTGAATAGAAAATAATCGTTGCATGAACACTATATCATGAGAACAACATGTTAACTTTTTGATGGTTAAGGTAGAATCAGGATAGGTGAATTTGCAGTTCTGATAAAGGAATTTCAAAGGAGTTTTAAAGTTATGACAGGTAAATTTTAATCGTTCATAATTCTTAACAACCCAGCCAATTAAGAAAATTTAAAATTGCCTGGGAGAATAGGCTTTCATGCAAAGAAATCCATGGAGACTTAGTAGAGAGGGTGCAATGTGGGTGAAGATGGCTCTTTTTCAGACTAAACAAACAAACCTCAGAAACCCTGCTGTAAATCCTGAAGGTTCCCTTGAGAATTGTCCTAACACAGGAAATATACTCTCACTGTGTGAGACAAGGTTTTAGTGGAATTTGAATTCAAAGTTCTTAAAAAAAAATAAGACATAAAAATATGTGAATTAACCTTTAATTACCACACAGTAATTCTCTGAAAAACATAATTTGGGCCAAATATTTAGGAAGAAATTGCCCTCCACAATGAAAGAAGGTATTGGGTTTACACTTTTCTGTTTGTAACACTTTCCACAATGTCTTTGCACGTGAAGCAGTGAAACACAGAAAAAAAATCTGATTGGATACTTCAAACCAATTATTTCACATTTCTAAGTGGCTCACAAAAAATAATATCCTTATTCACATGAGATAGTGAAGATTTATTACATAAGCAAAAGTTTTGGGTTCAGAAAAGAATTGAGCAGGGCTGGGAAGGTGGCTCAGTGGTAGAGCCCTTGCCTTGCATGCATGAGGCCCTGGGTTTGATTCCCCAGCACCGCATAAGCAAAAAGAAAAATAAGCCAGATGTTGTGCTGTGGTTCAAATGGTAGAGCACTAGTCTTGAGCTAAAGAGCTGAGGGACAGCACCCAGGTCCAGAGTTCAGGCCCCACGACTGGACCCCCTGCCCCTAAAAATGCAACAACAACAACAACAACAAAGAAAAGAATTGAGCAAATGGAAAAGGTAAGAAAACAGTGCTCTTAGAAGCCCTAGCTGAGCATACTGCTTTTAGCAGTTGAGTGAGGCCAAAACTTTTTGATATACATTGTGTTAATATTTTTGCTACCTAAAGTGATTTTACAGAGCTGAAATAGCTCACTACAATACAGAACAGATTGAATGAAGACATGAAAATAAATTCCAGGCAGTTCAGGGAAGATGGTGGAGGAGAAGCTGGAGGCTAAACAAGCTCTCACATAGAAAGCAGTTTTAGAGTACCAGTGAACAGTGTGCCTTCACAGGACAGAGAGTTAGGTCAGAGAGAGAAAATACAGGCAAGGAGACAGCCCTGAGCAATTGCCAGCAGCCGCAGCGGGCGGTGGCAGAGGTGGGGGCGGCAACTGCAGGCACTATACCTGATTCACAGAGAGTCCGGAAAGAAGGAACCAGACGCGGCGGGTGAGCGGATTCTACTCAACACCAGCAAGAACCGACAAGAAGCAGAAATCTTCATCATGCACTTCGCAGACCAGAGACGACCCAGGAACCAGGACTCGGCATGAGTAGAAGCATGACGTCCTCACTCTGCTCAGGAAACAAAGGAAGGAAGGCCACCCCTCCCCCCCAGTAACGGAGATCTCCATCTTGGATACCGACAAAGCTCGGAGGAGCTGCTAGTTCCAACTCAGGCCTTGGAAGAAATCTAGAGTCATCTAGCAGGTCACAAGAGCCTCACCTGACCTGCCAGTCTCAGCTACACCCAGGGAAAAGTCACCCAGCTCAGGCACCAGCCCCAGGAGTGGCTTTCTTCACCCGGTAATCAGAGCCAGAGGCTGCCCCTCCCTTTAGCATCCTCGACAATCAATTGAAATTCAGTAAACATAAACCCTGAGAGTGGCTCTAGGCTGCACTCTGTGAGTTTCTCACAAACCAGCCCCCGAGAAAAGCTACTGTTTGCTGAAAGGCCTCAACTCTACCCAGAACCTAGCCTCATCACAGCCATCTCCCTCTTTTGTGGGTACTCAAAGCAGATCTTCCTCCCACTGAACTAACCTGAGAGGAGGATCACAATACATTGGAGAAAGCAGAGCATTTTTCTGCCTGTTCAAAGAAACTGACTTAAGGAAACAACCAAGCCACAGGAACACAAGCAGACCAGAGACTCCAACAAGAGGCTGGTTATGGACACAAGGGACATACAGGATTTTTCCCACCCCTCCCCCCAAAAAATCAAACAACTTTTTGTGTTGTTGTACCTTTTATAAAAAAATTTTTTTCTAAAAACTTTTTTAATCATTAATTTTTACCTTTTTTGAAAAAAAATTGTGTTCTCGTATTTTTTTTCCTCTAAGAATTTTATTTTAGGGGTATAAGTGTGTGTGCGTTTTTCTTTCTTTTTTTCCCTTGTTTTTTTTAATTTTGTTTTTGTTTAGCTCTACTGAACTTCTGATCTTTTTTCTTTCTTTCTTATCCTTTTCACCTTTTCTTCTCTTTCGTTCTTCTTTATGTGACTTAATTGCTGTTCTGCACATCCTCAGATAAACCCTTAGTTGATTATTACACCTTGTCCCCCATTGTGTTCACACTTAATCCACAAATTTATTACTCAATTCAAAACCTCTTAGACTTAAATTCCTTAATAGCAGTACTACCCTTTTATACCTATAAAATATTTTAAGTATTTTTATTTTCAAGTTTTTCACATCTCCTTTATATCCCTCCCCTTGTGTCATTATGTTCTTCTCTGAATAGTTTGTTTTAAATTCTCTATAATATTTCAAATTTTTACTTTTCCATTTTTTCTGGTCTCTTTTTTCCCTTTCTCTTTCTTCTTCTTTTTCTCTCTCTCTACTTTCATCCTATCCAACCTATTTCCTGCTTTGAGATTAGAATTTAGTTAACACTCCCTGTATCTTTCCACATCACTCTATTTCTATTTTTTACCCACATCTTTTCCTAAACTGAATAATTTCTGGTTTACCAAATTCTTCTTTGCGGTTCATAGCCCATTAATATATAGTTGTTTGATGTTGAATAGAGGTATCTGTTGAACTAGATTGTATCTGCAGACTATTGACTGTGCAAATACACACTTTGGTTGATGCTTGCCTTAAGATATTGTTCTAGCATAAAACTGGTGATAATTTCATCCCAAATGAGCAGAGTGAGCGGAAAAAACACAAGAAAAATGAAAGTCCGGGGATCTCAACTCCCACTCATGATAATCAGGGAACAGAAGAGATAATGAATAATCCAGAGGAGAGTTCCCAAATAGCTCTACAAACACTGCTGGCAAACATCATAAATGAAAAGACTGAAAACATAAAAAGGACTCTGTATGAGCGTGATAGGGAGAGAGGAGGCAATACAAAGGTTTATACAGGAATATCATAAGCGTGAGGAAGCTACTCAAAAACTGATACAGGATTTGCGTGAGCAGCTTGAGAATACTCAAAGAGAAAGGCATGAATGGCTGTGAACACTCAAAGAGAACTACAGGAATGTCATGAACGGGAGGAAGTTAAGCAAAGAGTAATACAGGAATTGAGAGAGCAGGATGAGAATACACAAAGATCACTAAAGGCATTCATGGAATCCATTACCAAAGAGCTGAAGGAAGTCAGGGAGACCGCAAAGGCAATGCTGAATGGAACCCAACAGAAGGAATGGGAGTCCAAGGAAACCATAACCAATCAACTAAGTGATTTGAGAATAAACACTGAACACCAAATTAAGGAAGTAAAGAAGTTCATACAAGATCTAAAACAAAGCTTCAACAAAGAATTTGAAGCCACCAATGCTACCAACTAGAAGGAAAAGAAATAAAAAACAAAGTAGAAAGTCTTGACAGCAGGTTAGACCATGCAGAAGATCGAATCTCGAGGATTGAAGACAGCCTTACATATTATAGAGAAAGAACATACAACGATCCAAGACAAGTCCAAGAAATATGAGAGATATATCCAAAACTTGGAAGACACGATCAGAAGGCCTAATCTAAGGATAATGGGTGTAGAGGAGCACCTAGAAACAGAAGTTAATGGACTAGGAAATTTGTTTAACAGGATCCTAGCAGAGAACTTCCCAAACATGCAAAAAGATAGGCCTATTCAGATACAAGAACCATTAGAACCCCAGATATACCAGACCAGATTAGGACATCCCACCATCACATTATAATCTGCACAGGATCAATTTAGACCAAGGAAAAGATCCTTAAAGCTGTCAAGGGAAAAACATTAATGACCTATAAAGGGAAACCAATTAGAATCACCTCAGATTTCTCAGCAGAGACAATCAAAACAAGAAGAGCCTGGAATGATGTATGCCATGCCCTAAAAACAAACCACTATCAACCAAGAATACTGTACCAAGCTAAACTCTCCTTCATAACTGAAGGCCAAATAAAAACCTTCCATAGCAAAGAAAAATGGAAACAATACATCTCCACCAAACCAGCCCTACAAAAGATTCTTAAAGATGTCCTACACATAGAAAACCAACAAGACCAAAATAAAGGAAAAGAAACTGCACCCAAACTGAGAATCAAAGAACCATAGGAAGAACCCAGCTTTCGCAGCTCCCCAGAAGGTGGATAACATGGCAGGAACTCCCAAATACCTCTCAGTCCTATCTCTTAACATTAACAGATTTAACTCTCCAATTATGCGACATAGTCTGTCTAGTTGGATTAAAAAACAAGACCCTTCTATATGCTGCCTTCAGGAGTCACATACTGCCCATAAAAACAAACACATTTTCAATGTTAAAGGCTGAAAAAAAATCTACCAAGCAAACGGCCCCCATAAACAGGCGGGAGTTGAAATCCTAATATCAGATAAAATAGACTTCCGATTAATATTTGTGAGAAGAGATAACGAAGGTTGTTACATACTAATTAATGGATCTCTCCTTCAGGAGGATATTACAATTCTAAATATCTATTCGCAAAACAACAGGGCACCCAAATTTATCCAAGAAACACTACTTTCCCTCAAATCCCACATAGACCCAAAGACATTAATTGTTGGGGATTTTAACACACCACTCTCCCCACTAGATAGATCAACTCGGCAAAAACTCCACAGAGAAACCTCAGATCTAAACAACTGCATAGATCAAGTAGATTTAACAGACATCTACCGAATATTTCACCCAACATCATCAGAATACACGTTTATCTCAGCAGCATATGGAACATTTTTTAAAATAGATCACATTTTAGGCCACAAAGCAAACTTGTCAAAATTCAGAAACATTGAAGTTATATCTTTCATTCTTTAAGACCACAAGGGAATAAAATTAGAACTCAACACCAAAAGCCACCAAAGAAAGTCTGGTAACACATGGAGGCTGAACAACACACTGATGAATCACGAGTGGGTCAAGGAAGAGATTAGAAAGTAAATTCAAATGTTCATGCTATTCAACAAAAATGAGCACACAAATTACCATCTCCTCTGGGACACAGCAAAGGCAGTACTCAGAGGCAAGTTTATAGCCCTGAGTTCCTACATCAACAAATTGGAGAGATCTGAAACCAACAATTTAATGAGACATCTGAACCTCCTTGAAAAAGAGCAGCAAGATAAACCCCAATCCAGTAGATGGAAAAAAATAATTAAAATTAAATCATAATTAAATGAATTAGAATCCAAAAAAAAAACTATAGAAAGAATCAACAAAACAAAGAGTTGGTTCTTCAAAAAAATTGACAGGCCCCTAGCACATCTTATCAGAAAAAGAAGAGAACACACCCAAATAAACAAACTCAGAGATGAGAATGGAAACATCACCACAGAAACAACAAGATTCACAACATTTTAAGGGAATACTTCTCAAAACTTTATGCTAATAAGTTTGAGAACTTGGCAGAAATGGACCTTTTCCTAGCAAATATTGACATGCCAAAACTAAACCAAGATGAATTAAACCATCTTAACAGGCCCATATCAAGCATTGAAATAGAAACAGCAATAACAGACCTCCCAGCTAAGAAAAGTCCAGGACCAGATGGTTTTACAGCAGAATTCTACAAGGCCTTCAAAGCACAGCTCACACCAATACTCCTCCAATTCTTCAATGAAATTGGAAGAGAAAGTTCATTACCGAACATATTCTATGAAGCCATCATAACCCTCATCCCAAAACCTGGCAGGGACTCATCAAAGAAAGAGAACTATAGACCCATTTCTTTTTTTTATTGTGAAAATACTATACAGAGGGGTTACAGTTACATGGACAAGATAGTGAGTACATTTCTTATCGAGCATTGTAGCCTCCTCCTTTGTTTACCCTTCCTATCCCTTCCCATCCTCCCTCCTCTCCCACTCAATCCTCCCCCACCAAGTTGTAAACTTCGTTTTTGACATGACAACTTGTACTTCTCATTGTTGCAACAGGTCCACCTGTATCCTTATTTAAACGATTTGTTTTTCCACTTCCCCTCCACAAATTATACGGACATCAAATACAGTGAAAGCATGGGTTATACTGTGGGGGAGGAACATACAAGCAACAAAGAAATAATCTTATAATTGCGTTAGAAACAAATGCATGAAACAAAAAAAAATATTTAAAATAAATATCTTAGGGATCATTTTCCTAACATCACCTTATCTGACCTTTTCTGCTTGATTCAGACACATACTAGTTATTGCGAATAATGGAAACCATGGGACCTATGTTCCTTTAGGCCTGGCTTACTTCACTTAATATAATTTTTTCCAAGTCTTTCCATTTCCTAACAAATGGGGCAATGTCATTCTTTCTGATGGAGGCATAGAATTCCATTGTGTATATATTGGACATTTCCTTGATCCATTCATCTACTGAAGGGCATTGGGGTTAGTACCATATCTTACCTATGGTAAATAATGCTGCAATAAACATAGTTGTGCAGGCAGCTTTAGTATGGTCTTGTTTGTGATCATTTGGTTAAATGCCCCAAAATGAGATTGCTGGGTAATATTGGAGCTCTATGTGGAGTCTTTTGAGGAATCTCCCTACTATTTTCCAAAGTGGTTGAACAAGTATACACTCCCACCAACAATGCAGTAAAGTTCCCTTCTGTCCACATCCCCTCGAACATCTGTTGTTATTAGAGTTTCTTTATTTTAGTCATTCTAACTGGATTGAGGTGGTTTCTCAATGTTTTGATTTGCATTTCTTTTATGGCTAGGGTGGTTGAGCATTTCTTCATGTATCTATTGGACATCCTTCCTTCCTCTTCAGAGAAGTTTCTCTTTAAGTCTTTAGCCCACTTATTTATTGGGCAGTTGTTTCTTTGAAGATTTGTTGTTGGGGGATTTAATTTTTTGAGTTCAAGTAATATTTTAAATATGAGACCCTTGTCTGTAGTATGGCTAGTGAAGATCTTCTCCCAATCCGTGGGCTTTCTGTTGATCATGCTAGCTGTGTCCTTTGCCATGCAGAAGCTCTGCAATTTCATGTAATCCCATTTGTCCAAACATTCTTTGATTTGTTGTGTTTCTGGGTCTCTAGTAAGAAAATTTCGGCCTGTGCAAAGGAGACCTAAGGTTTCTCCTATTCCATCCTATAATGTTTTCAGAGTGTCTGCTTTGACTCTGAGGTCTTTGATCAATTTGATTCTGGAGTTGATTCTGGTGCAGGGTGATATATAAGGATCTAGCTTTAGTTTTCTACAAATAGTTAACCAATTTTGCAAACACCATTTACTGAAAAGGCTGTCTTTCTTCCATTCAATTTTTTTTAGCTCCCTTATCGTAGATTAAGTCCCTATAGATTTGTGGGTTCATTTCTGGGTTGTTAATTCTATTCCATTGGTCCTGAGGTCTGTTCTTGTGCCAGTACCAAGCCGTCTTGATTACTATGGCTTTTTAGTAGAATTTGAAATTTGGCACTGATATTCCTCAAGCACTGTTCTTTCTGTTAAGGATTGTTTTTGCTATTCGAGATCTTTTATTGTTCCATATGAATTTTTGGATTGCCTTTTCTAATTCCTTGAAGAATGTGGTTGGAATATTGTGATAGGTATGGCATTGAATTTGTAGATAGCCTTGAGAAGTATTGCCGTTTTCATGATGTTGATTCTTCCAATCCAGGAGCATGGGAGGTTTTCCAGTTTCTAAGTTCTGTTTTGATTTCCTTTTCAGGTTTTTAAATTTTTCATCATAGAAGCCCTTCAATTCTTTGGTTAAATTAATTCCTAAGTATTTTATTTTTTGTGGGGCTATTATGAATGGAGTTGCGTTCCTTATTGCATCCACACTTTTCTCTGTTGGCATATACAAAAGCCATTTATTTTTGAGGATTAATTTTTACCCTGCTACTTTTGGGAGTGGAGTCTGTGGGATTCTTTTGTTGTTGTTGTTGTTATTGAAAACTTTTGCTCTTTAATTGTATCTGTTTCTATGTACTTTTTTATTGTGAAAATACTGTACAGAGGGGTTACAATTACATGGGCAAGATAATGAGTACATTTCTTATCAAGCATTGTAGCCTCTTCCTTTGTTTCCCCTTCCCATCGCTGTTTGCATCTTTTCTAATTGCTGTAGCTAGGCATGCTAATACTAGATTGAAGAGAATTGGAGAGAGTGGACATCCTTGTCTTGTTCCTGAGTTAAGAGGAAAGGGCTTTAGTTTTTTACCATTAATTATAATGCTGGCTGTAGGTTTGTCCTATACAGCCTTTATTGTATTGAGGAATGTTCCATGATTCCTAATTTTTCCAGAACCTTCGTCATAAAGGGGAGTTGGATCTTGTCAAATCCTTTTTCTGCATTTATTGAGATAACCATGTGGTTCATATCTATCCTTGCTCTTGTTGATATGATGAATTATATTAATTGATTTGCGTGTATTGAACCAGCTTTGCATCCCTGAAATGAACTCTGTTTTATCGTGGTGTTTGATGTTTTGGATGAATTATTGAACTCGATTGGCTAAATTTTCTTGTTTTTGGGTCTTGTCATGGTGCCTGAACTCTGGGCCTGGGCGCTGTCCCTCAGCTCTTCAGCTCAAGGCTAGCGCTCTACCACTTGAGTCATAGTGCCACTTCTGGCTTATTTCTTTTTGCTTATGTGGTGCTGGGGAATCCAACCCAGGGCCTCAGGCATGCAAGGCAAGTGCTCTACCCCTGAGCCATCTTCTCAGCCCCCTCGACTGGCCAAATTTTTGTTGAGAAATTTTACATCGATTTGCATAAAACAAATAGGTCTGTAGCTCTCTTTCTTTGATGAGTCCTTGCCTGGTTTTGGGATGAGGGTTATGATGGTTTCATAGAATGAGTTTGGTAGTGAACGTTCTCTTTCAATTTCATTGAAGTGTTGGAGGAGTATTGATGTGAGCTCTGCTTTGAAGGCCTTGTAGAATTCTGCTGTAAAACCATCTGTTCCTGGGCTTTTCTTAGATGGGAGTTCCGGTATTGCTGTTTCTATCTCAATGCTTGATATGGTCCTGTTAAGATGGTTTAACTCATCTTGGTTTAGTTCCTGCATGTTGATATTTGCTAGGAAAAGGTCCATTTCTGCCAAGTTCTCAACCTTATTTGCATAAAGATTTGAGAAGTATTCCCTTATAATGTTCTGAATCTTGGTTGTTTCTGTGGTGATGTTTCCATTATCTCTTATTTATAAGATTCATAAGATTTGCTACGGGTCTGTCAATTTTGTTAATATTTTTGAAGAATCAACTCTTTGTATTGTTGATTTTATATGTTTTTGGGATTCTAATTCATTTAATTCTGGTTTAATTTTAATTATTTCTTTCCATCTACTGGATTGGGGTTTTCCTGCTGCTCTTTTTCAAGGAGGTTCAGATGTCTCATTAAATTGTTGGTTTCAGATCTCTCCAACTTTCCTCTGAGAATTGCCTTTTCTGTGTCCCAGAGGAGATGGTAATTTGTGTGTTCGTTTGTGTTTAATATCATGAAAATTTAGCTTCCTTTCTAATTTAATCCATGACCCACTGGGGATTCAGCAGTGTGTTGTTCAGCTTCCATGTTTAACAGGACTTTCTTTGTTGGTTTTTGGTTGAATTCTAATTTTATTCCTTTGTGGTCTTAGAGAATACAAGGTATAACTTCAATGTTTCTTAATTTGGACTTTTGCTTTGTGACCTAAAATATGGTCTATTTTTTAAAATGTCCCATGTGCTGCAGAGAAAAACATATCTTCTAATACTGCTGGGTGAAATATTCAGTAAATGTCTGTTAAATCTTGTTGATCTATGGAGTTGTTCAAATCTGTGGTTTCTCTGTTGAGTTTTTGCCGAGTTGATATATCTAGTGGAGATTGAGGTATTTTAAAGTCCCCAACAATTAATGTGTTTGGATCTCTGTGAGATTTGAAGGAAAGTAGTATTTCTTGGATAAATTTGGGTGCTCCATTGTTTGATTAATAGAGATTTAGAATTGTAATATCCTCCTGAATGAGAGATCCCTGAATTAGTAGCTAGCCAGCTTCTTTACCTCTTCTCACTAATTTTAATTTGATCTCTCTATTTTATCTGATATTAGGATTGTAACTCTTGTCATTTTATGGGGGTCATTTGCTTGGTACATTTTGTTCCAGCCTTTCACTTTCGAAATGTGTTTGTTTTATGGGCAAGGTGTGACTTCTGAAGGCAACAGATACAAGGCTTTTGTTTTTTAATCAAACTAGACAGTCTATGTCGCTTAATTGGAGAGTTAAGTCCGTTAATGTTGAGAGATAGGACTGAGAGGTATTCGGGAGTTCCTGCCATTTTATCCATCTTTTTGGGAGCTGTGACAACTGGGTTCTTCCTATGGTTCTTGGATTCTCCGATTGGGTGTGGTTTCTTGGCCTTTTTTGTGGTCTTGTTGGTTTTCTATGTGTAGGGCATCTTTAAGTATCTTTTGTAGGGATGGTTTGGTGCACATATATTGTTTCAGTTTTTCCTTACTATGGAAAATTTTTATTTGACCTTCGGTTATGAAGGAGACCTTAGCTGGGTACAGTATTCTTGGTTGATAGTTGTTTGTCTTTAGGGCATGGCATACATCATTCCAGGCTCTTCTTGCTTTGATTGTCTCTGCTGAGAAATCTGAAGTGATTCTAATTGGTTTCCCTTTATAGGTGATTGGTCTTTTCTCTTTGACAGCTTTAAGGATCTTTTCCTTGGTCTGCATTGATCCTGTGAAGTTTATAATGTGGCGGTCAGATGTCCTGTTCTGGTCTGGTCTATTTGGGGTTCTAAAAGCCTCCTGGTTTTGAATAGGCCTATCTTTTTGCATGCTTGGGAAGTTCTCTATTAGGATCCTGTCAAAACCTAGAAAACATAAATGTAAAAAATCATGATATTGGATCAGTAAAGGTTTCTAAAAAGTTGACATGGAAAGCATTAGTGGCTAAAGAAAAGCAAGAATAAACTGGTTAATATCAACTGATAACCTATCATAATTCTATTAAAGAAGTGAAAACATATCCAACAGATAGAGAGCACATATTCGTTAATGCTCCAATGTTAATTCTACAATGATCCTGAGTCTTAAGTACTTTTATATCTTCGAATTTTATATAAATTTTTCCCAAACAGGATATTTCTTTAAAGAATATATGTAAATTAATAGTCAATACAAGGAGCATATGAATTAAGCTCCTCTGTAGTATATAAATAAAAATAAAACTCATTCGTATGCCCATAATATAAAAAGATGACACAAAATATAGTAATGCATTTGTGGATAAATTGATATACTCCACATAGCAGAATGATTTGCATAATACTGCAATCATTTTAGCAATCAAGTTTTCAAGTCTTCAAGAGGTCAATGAGAATTGTATAGGATCTACATTACACTTCTATGTATGTATTAAAGAGAAGTATAAAACTCGTTTTAACAGGGAATGTAGTTCATTGACTGCTCTTGAATAGTATGTGTGAGACCCTGGAAATAATCCCCAAAAACAAATTTTTAAAACTCACACTATAGAAGATGTATGCTGGACAAATTCTTGTAACTGAATTTTATATCTATTTTAATGTCTGTTCTAAAATTTATAACAATTCTATTTGAACAAATGCAAGTTTGTGAAAATTAGGCTTGGAAAATCTATGATTGTACAATTCACTTCCAAAGCACTAAAATGTATACAATGAAAGGAGATAATATATTGCATGTGAATTTCATGTCACAAAAAAAAACTATTGTTAAAAATACTTCACAAAAATCGCAAAATACCTAAAAAGATGTTTTTGGTGTTGTCTAAAAATTCTTTGTAAACTACAGCTTTTAAAACAAAGATATATTTTGTTTACTTTGAGTTTTTTGGTCTGTTTTCCTGAGTTTATGCAAAGATAACTCAATCCAAAAGTGTATGTGATAGCTGGAATATCTAGGAATTGTGCATCACTTATAAGTAATTGATAGCCTTTTCTGGTAGAAACTTTTAGCAAATGACAGAACCTAAATCTGTGCATCTGCATTTTATGAAAGCCATATGTTACTTGCTGAATCCAATTGCTTTTCTCTATTTTGCTAGGATAGAAAGTATTTTCAAGATAAGAGCCAATCGCAGTGAAAAGAAACAAAATACATAATCATTTTTATTTGTGAAAATAACACACAAAATAAAACAATTCCACTTAAGTGACTCTAGTATTAGTACCTATGAAGATGTTCCTGAATGCCAATATCCATTGAATTTTTGGAATTTAAATTTCTACCAACATATGAAAACTAGAACAAGAAAACAAATATAGTCTTAGAGCAAACCAGCCTTGCAATAATTTTCTTAATGGTTTTGAAATTACAAAAGAATTGATTCCATTAAGAAAATGATCCTTTCCTATAGAAATCATTTAAAAATGTTTATCACTTATTATAATTCAAATACTAAACAAGAGTAATTTTATATAATCAGTACAAATATCGTTTTATTACTATCGTAAAATAGAATAACAGACCAGTCCCAGTATATTATCATTAGTCTTAATTCCTAAGCATTACATAAATATCTTAAACAAAATCTAAATAGTCATTTCTTTAACATAGATATAAATAGTGTATACTTTTCATTAGATTTTTCCAGGGGCATGTATTCATGATTCTAAGAAATGTTCACAGCAGTTAAAAGGTGCTTTTGTGAAATTAATTTGATATATTTTGTTGTTGTTGTTGTTTGTTGTTGTTGTTGTTGTTTGCAAGGCCTGGGCATTATCCCTAAGCCTTTTTATGCTCAAAGCCAACTCTACCACTTGAGGTACAGAGCTAATTCCTGTGTTTAGTAGTTAATTGGAGATAAGAATATAACAAGTACTTTTCTGTCTGGTCTAGTTTTGAGCAGAATTCTAAGATCTCATTACCAAGAATAGCTTGAATTATAGGCGTGAGTCACTGGCACTTGGTTTGATGTATTTTTTAATTTTACTTATGTTTTAATATTTTTGTTTCTCTATAATGTACATCATTCTACACATAAATTTAGATATATGTATATATTTCTGATGACAATCTTTAAAAACGTATGTCTTTATACACATTATATATATATGTGTGTGTGTGTATATATATATGTATATATATATATATACATATATATATATTTCTGAAGACAGACTCCTTCTAAAACTTTTATGCTACTATTTTTTGACCTTTTTCATTTCAAAGATATACAGTCTATTGTATAGTAAGGAAAACCCTCAATATTACAATTTATGCCATATTTCAGATTGGGAAGCTTTGTCTGTATGAATAAGTTTATTTCTTTTGTTTCTGCTTTCCTATTCATAATTCTGTTTCTCATAGTATTGTTTTAAGGACTTTTTCTTTATCCCAATTTGGGGCTTGGACATAACTCATGTTCAGTTTGCTAACAGTAGTCAGTCTACCATTTGAACCATGCCTCCAGCCCAGAAATTTTTGTAGTTAATTGGAGATAGAACCTCATGAATTTTCCTACCAGCCTGAAAACCATTATCGCCCAAGTCTCCTCTTTCTTAATCACTAGTATTATAGAGGTGAGTCATGAACCCCAAGAGTCAATGACTTTTCAGGTCTTATAGATTCCACATGTTTACTAGTAATTGTAATAATAAAATACACAGATTGGGTAGCGTTAACACAGTAAATACATTGCTTCTGTGTTGGTTGTACTAAAACTCCAAGATCAGAATTGGCTTCTTCTAAGTCCTCTTTCCTTAGCCTTCTGCTTCTCTTGGAGGAGACTTCAACTTAAATGCTACCTTTGAGATTCTGTTTCCAAATGCAGTCACTTTCTAATGCAATGGGTTTTTGATCGTTAGTGTGATTTCAGTGGGACATTATCGAACACATAACATATTACTTAATGGATAGGAGAAAATATCTAATAGGAAATTATTTGGTTTGGGCATGGAAGTTATGCTATATTTAAAAAATAGCAAAAGAGAGAAAGGTTTTATTAGAGCTTGTAAAATGAGGATGAACTCTTGACCTCAGACATGCCAAATTCTTACCCTGTCACACACTTAAATGCTTAGTGGTACTGGAAGATTTTACCCAAAAGCCTATACTTGTGAAACAGCATCTCTACTACTGCCATATCAGCAGATTGTAATTTGATTGCTTATTTTGAGGTAGTATCACTATACCTGGGCCTACTTGGACAGTGGTCCTCCTAACACAAACAAAACACATTGCACCCAGCAAATGGTTAGTGTTTCTGAAACATTTTTTTTGGCTGGGCTTGCCTGGAACTGCAATTCTCTAATCTCTGTTTTCTAAGTAGATAATATTGCAGGTTTTAGCCACTTTATCCACCAAAATTATACAATTTTAAGATATCTTGATATTGCCTGTCTTTGTGCTTAACATATATAGCTATCCTTAATTTTCTCCATCTTTTGTTTAGTACTCTGAGTGGAAATTTTGTAACCCCTCTGTACAGTGTGTTCACAAAAAAAATTAAATTAAAAAAATTTTTAAAAAATTCTGTATATCAATTTTATAATAAAAAATGCATGAACAAAGAAAAGAAAGAAAACATTGACTTTCTTGATATACATGGCTTTGTTTGTATGGAATCCCATCACAATCCAAAAAATCTCCCAAAAGTTTATGTCAAGAATCATGGAAAAGAAGGCTTCAGGTTGGAAAAAACAAAACAAAACAAAATACTGATCCTTAACTTATAATTGCACTATATTTATAGTATTAGTCAATGCTTTCTAAAGTATGAGAAGAGAAGGAAGGCAGAAATGTGAAAGATGTCAGGTCTCTGTAGAATTTCTGTAGTTGTCACTTCATGTTATCTTTCTTCCTTAAAGCATGCTTTATTAAAACCCTCTGGGTGGATATTGGTTGGACTGATTGGTAACCTTCCCCCGGAAATGAAGCTGATTTTAGACTGCCAATGATTTGGTAAATAAAAGAATGATGAGAATAAGCACAGATATTGTCACAAAATAAGCCGACAAAGTTCAATTGCTGCACAGCAAAACAAAGCAGTTTCAAGTCCGATGATCCACATTGGGAAATATATTGATAGATACATATGTATACATATACACACATACATGAAAAAGTAAATATCCAGTAGAATATAGAGAAACTTGGTGTGACAAGTACTAAACTATATCAAACTGGTTGCAGTAAAGGTACAGTAAAGCATCAATAGTTTAGCATAGATTTTGCATAGATTTGTAAAAGATGAAAATTTTTCCTTCATTTTATACTTTACAAATGTCCTTAGTATGTTTTAAGTTTTTTTTTATATTGTAGTTGGAGCATCTATACAATGCTGAGAATTGGGATTACATAAAGTATGCAACATGAATAGGCCAGCCTGAATAGATAAGTTCATTAGATTCTTATTTCCATTTAACTACCAGGAGAAATGGAATTCAGTTAAGATTTTATGTAGAGCACTGGCCTTGAACACAAAAGCACCATTCACGTTGTGAGTTTAAGCCCTAGGATCTACAGAAACAAAAACACAAAATACAACTTGGAGTTAGATATTTTATAATGAAGCATTTTTTATATGCTCTACCTTGTTAGAAAGACTAGATTTCTGTGTTAGCTTTATAACCTACCATAATAAGTGATATTGTCCATTTAGTAAGCAGAAAGGCTTACTCTGATTTATAAGTTTGAAGGTTTCAGTGTATGTTCAGTTGGTTTTATTGCTTTGGTGGCCTGTGACAAGACAATGTCAAGGTGGGGAGTATGTCAAAAAGAAATGTTTCTGACCTAGAATGATTAATGGATAAAAGAACAAAGTAGATGAGAGTCCATGTTCTCATAGGTTTCACTCTGAAGAACTTAATCTCCAAAAGAACTATTCAGGTATTCTCCACAGTCTGGGAGGAAATGTAAAGTCAATTTTGTTTAACATATAGGTCTTTCTGGGGCATTCTTAATTTAAATAGCAACACCTTCACCAATGATAATGACTTGTCCAGGGGTGGAAGCAACTAGATATTGCTATAAATTCTAATCAGATATCAGCAGACTAAATATTTTATGGAATTCCTATTAAAACATTTTCTTGCAGGCTGACTGGGTCTTCATACTACACATGTGTATATCTGTGTGTATGTGTGTGTGTGTGTGTTTGAATAAACTAATATAGCAATGTAGCAGATAAAATTATTAGTATGGCCTTTTTCTTCTCATACCAGGAAAGCCTGCCACAAATCCAATCAAATCCCATCCAAGATTCAAACATTAATGCTGTCCCAAAAGTTCTGTACACAAACCCATGTACATCCACTTCATTTAAGATGGCATTGGTATATGAGAATTTTAAGTCTTCCAATTACATTGTCACCAAGGAAACAACGTACAATATTTCCTTTAAAAATATCTAGATTGTAGAACACTTTAGCCAGAAAATTAAAGGAGTATACTTTATAGGATTTAATTTAAATATTTAATCACTGAAATGGATATTCAATATCCACAACTTAGAGCTCTTTTAAAATACATAATTGCAAACCTCATCTATTACCATCTTCCGTGAAGACAGTCCTTGCTGAAAACGAACCAAATGTGGTAAACCAATTAAAATGTACGCCATTGTCAAATGCTGTTGTTTAAAGCATAGAAGTGACAGAGCAATTAATGCCAGTGAACAGCCGGTTCTAAGGAGTATGAAAAGTGATTACTTTATACTCTAGGTGGAAAACTCCACAGATGTTTCAGATTGTGCTTCGTTCTAGGAATTTGTGAGATATATTTTGGAAAGCACAATGAATGAAAGCATGTTGTTTTATAAAGATTTGCTGGCTGAGAAACCAGGGAAAGAAAACTTATTGAAGTGTTTCAAATGAGAATACAGACAATAGGGTGGGTAAGATGTGATAATCAGCTTTAAATACAGACTGAAGCAAACCAAAGAATGGGATTTTTTTTCCCCATAACAAATGCTTTCTCGGTATATTGAGCTATACACTATAATGAAAAGTCAGGAAAAAAACACTGTCACCTGTTGAATTTCTTTCTTAAGAGAATCTTAAATGACAAAGATGAAGAAATTTAAGTATGTTATTAAAACATTATCAAGTATTACTTTAATTTTTGATTAAAAGTTAAAACAAACTGACAATTAGTCCATTAAGATCTATGTTTCCTGTCATATTTTGTTTTCTATTTGTTCCTCTTTTTTGGGTGGTGATATTTTTTTTTCAAAAATGCAACCTAGTCTTAATCATTATCCACAAAATTTATGCTGTCATAGAATCAGAGAGTTTTATTTATTAAATTAAGACTATAATAGGCTCATTTTATGTCAACACAAAATATGAACACCAAAATCATTTTTCACTAAAAAAAAAACTCATAAAAAATCATGAGGACTTGGGGGAAGATGGAGGGGATATGGAGGGTAAATAAGCTCTTGCACAGTAAATAGTTTTAGTGTTCCAGTGAACAGTCCTAGGCCAGAGAGTCACACCAAGTGTGCCATCACAGTACAGAGAGTTTGACCAGAGAGGGAAAATCCAGGCAAGATGACAGATCTGAGCACTTGCCAGTAGCCACAGCTATGGTGGCAGTAGGGACAGTGCCAGTGGCTGTAGTCACCATACCTACAGAAAGAGTCCATGACACAGGCCCCAGACATGGCCTGTGAGCGGATTCTACTCAACTCCAGCAAGAACTGACAAAGAGCAGATCTCTTCATCCTGCAGATCACAGACCAGAGACTACCCAAGAACCAACACTCTAGCATGAGTAGAATCCTGACATCCTCACTCCTTCTCAGGGGGCAGAGAAGAGAAGCCATCTTTTCCCCACCACCAGAGATCTCCATCTAGGACTCTTACCTATGTAGGGCTGAGCAGCTAACTCCAACTCATTCCTTGGAAGAAAACAAAGGAGTCATTTGGCAAGTCACAGGAAGTAGATATAACCTGCCAGGCTCAGCTCCACCCAGGGGAATGTCACCCCACCCAGCCAGTGGTAGCTCTGTCCTTGGAGGAGTGATTTCCTTCACAGGGCAAACAGAGCCAGAAGCTGCCCCTCCCTACAGCAGTCTAGACAAACATTTGAAACACAGGAAACATAAATCCTGAGAATGGGCTTCCCGAGTGTTTCAGGAGTTGCCCCTCAGGGAAAAGCTACTGTTTCTGTAAGGCCTCAACTACCCAGAACCTAGCCTCATCACAACATCTCCACACTGGAGGAAACAGCCATCTCCCTCATTTGTGATACTCAAAGCAGATCTCCCGCCCATTGAACTAGCCTGGGAGGAGGATCACAAAATCCTGGGTAAAGCAGAGCATTTTTCTGCCTGCCCCAAAAAAGTGACTTAAGAAACCAATCAAGCAAAACGAAAACTAAACACCACAAGCACACCAGAGACTCCACCAAGAGACTGGTTATGGACACAGGGGAAATACAGGATCTTCCCATTCCCTCCCCCCAAAAGAACCCAAAAATCAAATCAAAAAACTCTTTTTTTAATCTTTTTTTCAATTTTAATTTTTTAAAAAGTGTTTGATGTTAATTTTTTCTCATAATTTTTATTTTTGGTGTGTGTGTGTGTGTGTGTGTGTGTGTGTGTGTGTGTGTGTGTGTTTAAACTCTTTTGACCTTTTGGTCCTTTATATTGTTTTCATTTTTTTCTCTCTTTCTTTCTTTATTGTTTGACTTAATTGCTGTTCTGCTCATCCCCCGATACATACCTGCGGTCGATAATTAGATGCTATTCTTCATTCTTTACATAATTAATCCAGAAATTTATTTATTACTCGATTCAAAACGTCTTAGGCTGAACTTCTTTAACAGCAGTATTATTTCTTTACACCAATATAATTTTCAAGTAACTAACTTTAATTTTTTTTTATTTTTTAGTTTTCCATGTTTCCTTTCTATCCCTCCTTTCATCTCATCCTATCCTTTTCTTCTCTCAATATCATTTCTTTAAACTTACATAATTTTTAAGTGTTTCACTTCTTAAATTTAAATTTTTGTTTATCAATTTCTTATTTATTTTTTAAAAAATCTCTCTCTTATCATTCTGTCCAATCCATTTCCCGCTCAGACATAAGGACTTGGTTAAATTCACTCTTCTCTTACCTCTCCACATCCCTCTAATCCTATTTTTCTCTGCATTTCTCCCTAAACCTAATAATTTCTGGTGTGTCAAATCATTTTTGCTTTTATTAGCCCATTAGTCCATGGTTGTTTGCAGTTGAATAGATTGTATCTGATGAACTAGATTGTATCTGTAGCCATTTTGACTGTGCAACTACAGGACTAAGGTTGATGCTTGCCTTAAAATAGTGTTCTAGCGCAAAATTGGTTTTACTTTCATACCAAATGGGCAGAACAAGTGGAAAAACACAAGAAAAATGGCAATTCTGGGTATATGAATTCTCAATCATGATAATCAGGTGACAGAATATTTAATGAATAATCCAGAGGAGAGTTCCCAAAAATCTCTACAAACACTAGTGGTAAACATGGTGAATGAATAGATTGAAAATTTGGAAAGGACTCAGTGTGAGCGTGATAGAGAGCAAGAGGGGGTAAACCAAAGATTAATACAGGAATCTTGTGAGCATGAGGAAGCTACTCAAAGATTAATACGGCAATTGCATGAGCAGATTGAGAACAGTCAAAGAGAGATATAGTAATCGCATGAGAAGGCTGAGATTAGTCAAAGAGAAAGACAGGAATTGCATGATTGTGAGGAAGCTAATCAAAGAGTAATACAGGACTTGTGAGAGAGGGTAAGAATAGACCAAGATCAATAAAGGCATTCATGGGATCCATGAACAGACAGCTGAATGAATTCAGGGAGACCACAAAGGGAATTCTCAATAGAGCCCAAGAAAAGGACTGGGAGTCCAAGTAAACCAAATACTGAACACCAAATTAAGGAAGTAAAGTTCATACAAGACCTAAAACAAAGCTCCAACAAATATTTGGAGCCATCAAAGCCAAACAATTAGAAGGAAAAGAAATTTAAAAAAACCAAGTAGAAAATCTTGACAGTCGGTTAGACCATGCAGAAGATTGAATCTCGGGGATTGAAGACAGACTAGATATTCTAGAGAAAGAATGTATAACTATCCAAGACAAATCCTAGAAATATGATAGATCTATTCAACATTTGGAAGGCACCAAATCTGAGGATAATAGGTGTAGAGGACCACCTAGAGACAGAAGTTAATGGTTTAGGAAATTTATTTAACAGAATCTTAGTAGAGAACTTCACAAACATGCAAAAATTAGGACTATTGAGATATAAGAAGCATTTAGAACCACCAAACCAGACTTACAAAAGGTACTTAAAGATGTCCTACACATAGAAAACCGACAAGACCACAATAAATGCCAAGAAACAGCATCTAAGGGAATAAAATTAGAACTGAACACCAAAAAGCCACCAAAGAAAGTCCTGTAACACACGGAGGCTGAACAACACACTGTTGAGTCACCAGTGGGTCATGGAAGAGATTAGAAAGGAAATGCAAATGTTCATGATATACAAAAAAAAAAAAAACCACATAAATTCCCAGCTCCTCTGGGACACAGGAAATGCAGTACTCAGAGGCAATTTTATACCTCTGAGTTCCTACATCAACAAATTAAAGAAATCTGAAACCAACAATTTAATGAGACATATGCCCCCCCCCCTTGAAAAAGAGCATCAAAATAAGCCCCAATCCAGTAGATGGAAAAAAATAACTAAAATTAAATCAGAATTAAATGAATTAGAATCCAAAAAAGCCATAGAAAGAATCAACAAAACAAAGCTTTGGTTCTTCGAAAAAATTAACAAAAATTGACAGACGCCTAACAAATCTTATCAGAAAAAGAAGAGAACATGGAATTAAACAAACTCAGAGATGAGAATGGAAACATCACCACAGAAACAACCAAGATCCAGAACATTATAAGGGAAAACTTCTCAAACCTTTATGCTAATTAGTTTGAGAACCTGGTAGAAATGGACCTCTACCTAGCAAATATTGATATGCCAAAACTAAACGAAGATGAATTAAACCAACAGGCCCATATCAAGCATTGAAATACAAACAGCAATAAGAGAACTCCCATCTAAGAAAAACCCAGGACCAGATGGATTTACAGTGAAATTCCACAAGGCCTTCAAAGCAAAGCTCACACCAATACTCCTCCAATTCCTCAATGAAATTGAAAGAGAAAGTGCACTATCGAACTCATTCCATGAAGCCATCATAACCCTCATCCCAAAACCAGGCAGGGACTCATCAAAGAAACAGAACTATAGACCCATTTCTTGATAGACATTGATGCAAAATTTCTCAACAAAATTTTGGCCAATCGACTTCAACAATTCATACAAAAAATCATACACCACGATCACACAGAATTCATTTCAGGGTTGCGAAGCTGATTCAATATACGCAAATCAATTAATATAATTTACAACAACAACAAGACCAAGGATAAGAACCACATGGTTATCTAAATAGATGCAGAAAAAAGCATTTGACAAGTTCCAAAACCCGTTTATGATGAAGGCTCTGCAAAAATTAGGAATCCAGGGAACATTCCTCAATACAATAACGGCTGTATATGACAAACATACAGCCAGCTTTATACTTAATGGTGAAAAACTAAAGCCATTTCCTCTTAGGAAAGAGACAAGGATGTCCAATCTCTCCACTTCTCTTCAATGTAATATTAGAATGTGTATCAACAGCAATAAGACAAGATGCAAACATTAAAGGATCCAAATATGGAAAGATGAAGTAAAACTCCATCTTTTTAGATGACATGATCTTATATTTAAAGAATCCCACAGAATCCATTGCCAAATTACTTATGCTGATTCAAAACTTTGGCAAAGTAGCATGGTATAAAATTAACCCTCAAAAATAAATAGCTTTACTGTATGCCAACAACGAGAAAAGCATGGCTGAAATAAGTAAAGCAACTCCATTCGTAATAGCCCCACAAAAATTAAAATATCTAGGAATTAGTTTAACCAAAGAAATGAAAAATCTCTATGATGAAAACTTAGAAAACCTGAAAAAGGAAATCCAAACTGAACTTAGAAAGTGGTAAAAACCTCCCATGATCCTGGATTGGAAGGATCAACATCATGAATATGGCAATACTTCCTAAGGCGATGTAAAAATTCAATGTGATACCTGTGAATATTCCGACCTCATTCTTGAAGAAAATAGAAGCGGCAATCCAAAAATTCATATGGAACAATAAAAGACCCTGAATAACAAAAACAATCCTCAACAGAAACAACAGTGCTGGAGGAATATCAATAGCAAATTTCAAAATCAACTACAAAGCCATAGTAATCAAAACAGCTTGGTGCTGGCACCAGAACAGATCTCAGGACCAATGGAATAGAATTGAAAACCCAGAAATTAACCCACTGACATATAGCCATCTAATCTTCGCTAAGGGTGCTAGAAAAATTAGAATGGAAGAAAGACAGCTTCTTCAGTAAGTGGCTGGCAAAATTGCTTAATCACTTGTAGAAAACTAAAGCTAAATCCTTATATATCACCCTGGACCAGAATCAATTCCAAATGGAACAAAGACCTGGAGTCACAGCAGACACCCTAGGTCTCCTTGGCACAGGCTGAAATTTTCTTAATCGAGACCCAGAAACACAACAAATCAAAGAAACGTTGGACAAATAGGATTACATGAAATTGCAGAGCTTCTGCATGGCAAAGGACATAGATAGCAAGATCAATAAAAATCCCACCGATAGGGAGAAGATCTTCACTAGCCATACAACAAACAAGGGTTTCATATCTAAAATATACCTGGAACTCACAAAAGCAAATCCAATAACAAATCCTCAAAGAAAGAAACAACTGCCCAATAAATAAGTGGGCTAAAGACTTACAGAGAAACTTCTCTGAAGAGGAAGGAAGGATGGTCAATAGACATATGAAGAAATGCTCAACTTCCCTAACCATAAAAGAAATTCAAATCTAAACAACATTGAGATACCACCTCACTCCAGTCAGAATGGCTATAATCAAGAACTCTAATAACAACAGAAGCTGGAGGGGATGTGGACAGAAGGGTACCTTGCTGCATTGTTGGTGGGCGTATAAACTTGTTCAACCACTTTGGAAAGTAGTATGGAGGTTCATCAAAAGACTCCACATAGTGCTCCCCTATTTCCCAGCTATCCCACTTTTGGGCATTTACCCAAATGCTCACAAACATGACCATTCTAAAGCTTCCAGCGCAACTATGTTTATTGCAACAGTATTTACCATAGCTAAGATATGGAACCAACCCAGATGGCCCTCAGGAGATGAATGGATCAAGAAAATATGGTATATATACACAATGGAATTCTATACCTCCATCAGAAAGAATGACATTGCCCCATTTGTTAGGAAATGGAAAGACTTGGAAAAAATTATATGAAGTGAAGTAAGCCTGGCCCAAAGAAATATAGGTCCCATGGTTTCCCTTATTTGCAAGAACTAGTATATTTGTGAGACAAGCAGAAACAATCAGATAAGTTGTGTTAGGCAAAATGAACCCCATGATAAGGACTCAAATGGTTTTTTTCTCTCTTGCTATTGTTTCTAGCATATTTAAAAGATGATTTCTTTGTTGCTTTGTAAGTCCTTCCCCCATGGTATATCCCCTATTTTCACTGTATTTGATGTTGTTATAATTTGTGGAGGAGTAGGGAAAAACAAATTCTTTAAATAGGGATACAGGTGGACCCATTGCAACAGATGTACAACACGTTATGTTAGCGCATGCATGGGTTGGTTAGGGGGGGAGATGGGAAGGTATGGTAAGGGGAAACAAAGCAGGAGGCAACAATGCTTGATAAGAAATGTAATCATTACCGTGCTCATGTAATTGTAACCCCTCTGTATGTATTTTCACAATAAAAAATCATGAAATAATAAAGTAAAAATTAATGTCAATTTTTTGTTATTGTTGTTGGTCATGGGGTTTTAACTCTGGGCCTGGGCGATGTCTCTCAGCTCTTCAGTTCATTGATACCACTGTACCACTTGAGCCACAGTGTCGTTTCTACTTTACAAGTGGGTTATTGGAGATAAGAGTCTCACAGACATTTCTGCCCAGGCTGGTTTTGAACCACTATCCTCAATCTCAGACTCCTGAGTAACTACGATTAGAGGCATGAACCACCAAAGCCCAAACCACGTCAATTTGTAAAAAGCCACCTTATTGTAACTTCTGTTTTTTTCCAATAAACAATCTTACTTTTTAGCATTAGTTTATAACTATGAGTTATTTTTAGATGTAACTGAAATTTTTAATAGAATCAAACGTATTTTTTAATATTGCTCAGTATCTCACAAAATCCCTTGTAATTGACTTTCCCTAAAGTCAATTATTACATACTACATTACTCACTATTATTACACTCTGTATTACATATAGTGTGAAGCAAAAATAGTTTGGACCATTTCATTTAAATTGTTAGATGGTATTTTAGCATTATAAATTCGCATATGTGATTTTAAAAGAAGGAAAGAAGATTTTAGAGTTAAAATCAAATGTAAATGCGTAGTGTATCCTAATTAAAGCAAAATTTATGAGTTCATACAGACAAAATTATTTTCATTTCACTAAAGGCTTTGAAGTAATACTATTGGAAATAGTGAGGTAAGAGGAGGAAGAATTCAAATCATGTCAAAAAATGTCTGTTATTGTGCTTCCCCCCACCACTAACAAGACCTACCTGGTCCCAGATGCCACAAAACTTCAAGTATCTCTCTTAGAACACTATTTGGAAAAGTTCTAAATCACTGATTATTTATGTACTTTCTGTTATATGAAACAAAATATAGACACAAAACAATTGAAATAAAATGAACACATATGTTGAAGTCACCACAGCTGGAAAAAAACCAAAAAAGCAGAACTCCCCCAGGAACAAAAACCTGTTGTGTCTGGTTGTTTTTAAGCACAAAAACCTCAAATACATGTTACCCTTGAGTAGATCCATAAAGATAACTGTGTCTCAGAAGTACGGTTGTGTTAATTTGTAATTAAATTCATCTAGATGAACCTAATATAGCAAATCACGTGAATGGATCAAATTGTTTAAAACAAATGTGACTGTATGTGGAGTGAGAGCTGCACATATTTAAACGAATAAAATAACAAAAATCATCACATACTTAAAAAATTCAGAAATGCAACCAATAAGTCCAATAGTATCCATATTGAGATCTAAATCCTACTGATTTAACAAGAACAAAATATGCAAATAATAGAATCTGAGCCGTGTACCTGAGTGTACATAATTTTAAACTACTCCAAATTACACTTTGTAGAAGACTGAATGTGGGCTATCTGAAGGAGAACATCAACCCATGGTATAAATGACATTAAAAATTTCATTAAAAGAAAGAAGTAGTTTCTGGAAAATACTATTTTAAAAAGTAGTGGTCAAAATCTTTCTAGTACTGACAAAATTGCATACCTATTTAGTTATATCCAAAAATGACACAATATACTCAAGCTGATTTGAAACTTTGAGAAAGTAGCGGGATACAACTTTAACATAATTATGGATGTGACTCTGGCATGGAATTAATTTCCTCTTTGATCTGACAAAAATATAAGAAAGAACAGAACTTCAACTAAATATCAAGACCTAACTAAACATATAACAAGAAAAGTCATCATGCAAGCTGTTTTGCAACTGGGATAAAAGAAATATTATATACCGATTCTGTATTTATTGTAAATGTTGTTTTGTTTCATATATTATTTCCTTTAGCTTGCATTTTTAAAACATTGTGTTAATGATGTATAACTTGGTAACTAATTTTGGATTCCTCCTTCAATTTAGTTTTGAAAAAAATAACTTACTTCAGTTTCTAACCCATGAAATGATGTTGATTACAAAACAACTGCTAATAACCACTGTTTATAATACACAAAATATCATAAGCATGACACCAGCAAGCATTGATTAACATTTGATATCATGGTCTCATGACTGATGAAGACTATCTGCCTGAGTATAGCTGTACCGAGATTCCTCAGCCTAAATTTAGCCACTGTTAAAAAATGTTTATATCTTTATTTGTCACCCATTGTAGATTAAACCTGAGTATAAAGCCTAAGGAAAATGATAAGGTGAGAATATAGCTTTTCTAGATATGAAGTAAAGAAAATGCAGCATAGAGTAACTCACTGGTTTAAAGTCAACCTATTTCTCCAAAACATTCTAAGCATTTCCTTACAATGTGTATTATTCTCAAGAAGGGAATGGGGAATGCGAGAAGAGGACAAACCTAGCATTATCTTCAAATACACATAAGTTGGATTTTCCTCTTTATTTTGCTATAAGCATTTTTGATAAAAACTGTTTGAATCATTGATTTCCATGTCAGGTATAATATATCCTATTTGCATATTCCAAAGTACATTCAGAAAATGCTATATAGCAATTAAGTCCGGGCAGAAAAAATGGCATTTCTAACTATGTGACGCCCAATTATTAGCTATTTCATTATGCCCCAATTTAATGAATGTTATTGTTTAAATCTTTATAAAGTATTAATTAAAATCAATCAATGTCCTATAAAATAATTGTATATAATTTTATCCTAGAATCATTCAAGAACTGCCCATTCAATCATGACATACATCACAATACATTGGTATTCATATGGATAGGAATGAGGTTCTTAGGATATCCTGCCTGCCATTTGGAGGTGGCAGGACCAGGATTCAAACTGTGGGCTCCAGCTCCCATTACTTCAACCCAAGGATAGGAACTTATCGGTCTGTCCAAGAACATCAGCAAGACCAATGATTAGGCAGGCACCAGTGGTTCTCAGCAGTCCTCCTTGATACTTACAAGGCTGTGATAGGAGGATCGTGGTCAAAGTCACCCTAAGTAGGGAAATCCTTGAGACCCCCTGTCCAACTTCGTTGTCAACAAAGCCAGAAATAGAGCCATATGGCTCCAGTGGTAGAGGGTTAACCTTGAGCAAAAGCAGCTCATGGACTGTGCCCAGATACTGATTTCAAAGTCCAGGACAGGCAGCAAACAGACATACACAACAATCTGTGCAGACATCCCGCTAAAGCCGGTCACCCTCTTTTCCCCAACTGAATTGGACAGAGTTCCCTGGGAAAGGGGCTGGGGGAGCCACTGTCATCTTGCCTCGACCCATTCTGCGTGCATCACACGATTCCGGCCACATTATTTCATGGTTCTTTCTGACCAATGGGATACAAGAATTGTATTCCATGATGCCTGGGAGATGAACTAGGCTCTGTTAGCACACTTGGAGGCTGAGATCCACAGAGGGAAAATCATGCCACAGGAGCGGAGGGTCTTCTGCAGGCACCCGGGGCCACCTGGCAGCTCAGTGCCAGACTGAGTTGGAGCCACAGACCCTTCATCCCATGAGCTGCCACCACAGCATGCATGGGGATGGGAAGCGGGACATATGTGCCTCTGAGAAGAAAATCTGCTTCATCCATGACCTGCCTGATGAGGTGGACTTCCAGAGTCCAGCAGGTGAGCACCACCATTGATGCAGCCAGCTGTCAGCACACATGTGAATCATCGAGGAGTCCCTTGTGGTATGTAAAGTGCAGATGTTGGTCCTGCATATGCTGTGTTGGGAGAATGCTGAGTGCATGCACTGGCTGTCCCAGGAGAAGATGGAGAAGAGGACAGTGCTGCAGGAGCTGCTATTGCTCCTCGCAGGGGAAGGCACAGACAGCAGTCTCCAGATGCCAGCACAGGCTGAGCCCCCCCTCCACCAACACTGCTTCAGAAGCCTCAGGGCCCATGCTGGGTGAAATGAGGGAGGGGCAGAAAGATTTTGAAGAATTGCAACTTGAAGACAGCATGGAAAATGCCAGAGGAGAGGTCAGGGTTCCCGACCCCAGAGTGGACTCTCCCCCAAGGAGCATGTCCTGCCACAGATGCCCCACATCCAGATATGCCCACAGCTCCCAGGCTCAGGGGATGAGTGCTCCCTCACTTACTTCTATAGACCGATGTGGATGATGACTTTCTATGTGACATACTGACTCTCAAAACCTTGGCAGCCACCAGAAGTAGATGGCCAGGTGGCCTTCCCTGAGGCCTCCATCTGCCGGGTGATGAGAAGGTTAAACTGGGGGTTGGGTAAGGCCGAGGATGCCAGGAGTTGGCCCAAACTCAAGGGACATCTAATGGCTCATTGGTGGCCAGGAAAGAGGCCTATGTTATGCTTATCACATAGAATAAATTGTTTTCAAAACAAAAAAAAAGCCTCCAACAAAGATTTGTTCTTAAAGTCTTGAGGCTTGAACTGAGGACTTGGCCACTGTCCCTGAGCTCTTTTTGATCAAGGCAGGCACTCTACCACTTGAGCCCCACCACCCCTTCCACTCGTTTCTGTGTTGAATAGAACCCAGGGCTTCAGGCATGCTAGGTGACCACTCTACCACTGAGCCACATTCTCAGCTATGATGATTCTCCCCCTTCCCAAACCCATATGGCCATTCCTCAGATAAATAGTAAGTAGGGTCTAGAATGAATATGAAGCACAAGTCTGGTTCACACCAAAATACTCCCCCGCCCCCTCTTCCCACACCCTTAGTTGAAGTTTCTCTTCTACCATTGAAGGATGAAAGAGGGAGAGGGGAGTCCCAAGAGAGTCCAAACAATAGTGGCCCCCCTGAGTCCCACATCCTCCCCCACATAAGTGGTCCTCCAGATTGCAATCTTACCTGACTCAATGTGGAGTCTACACTGTCTCCCCACCACTGCAAGGCTCAGGATAAAATAAAGGTCAGCCCTGGCCTCAGCCCACACTCAGGGTGGAAGCTTCTAGTCACAGACCCACTTCCACCTCTGACTGCTCCGAGTTAGGCCGGACCCACCACTCACTACTACATTGGCAGTGATGACCTCATGGATGGATTGCAGGAAGAAGGTCTATGGCAAAGAGTAGAAGCAGCAGGGTGAGCAGGGCAGAAAGAGTGGGGAGATTGCTCGGGGATCTTCCTTGTAGCCTTCCCATACAGCCAGAGTCATGCTGACCCAAAGCACAGACCAAGCCAAGGGGTGAGATGAGATGGAGGAGCATGGGACTAAAGGAGGTACTGCTTTGTCTTGGAGCACTTGGAAATTCCAATTATATTTGGCCCATGCCAATCTCAAAGCCAACACGCAATGCCTCTCCTTGTTGTTGGCTGTGAGCGAAGTCCCTGAGCTCTTTTTCTCAAGGCTGGCACTCTACCACTTGAGCCACAGGGCCACTTTTGTTTTCTGATGGTTCATCAAGGATAAGAGGTTCGCACACTGTACTGCTCAGACTGGCTTGGCACCATGATCCTCCAGGTCTCAGCTTCCTGAATAGCTAGAATGACAATCATGAGCCACCAGTGCCCAGTATGTGATGCCTTTTGAAGGCATCTTGGCGAGTCTGTAAAGGAGCCCCAAAGCGCCTGGATAGACTATGACCCAATCAAGGAGCTGGAATAGGGGAAGGCTGACCTTCTAGCCATTCTGTTTCCCCAAAATTAAAGATGCCAGATGGTGTTGTATGCATCAAACACCTAGGCCAGCAGCCACCAGGCTTAGTGGGGAAAAAGTTGAGAATACCCAAAGATTGAAATGTAGAAATCTCTGATTTTTGCATGCATGTGGTGTGTGTGTGTGTGTGTGTGTGTGTGTGTGTGTCTGTGTGTGTGTATGTGTCTGTGTGTCTGTGTGTGTGTTTGTGTGAACTCAGGGCCTAGGCTCTATCCCTGAGTTTTCTTGCTCAAGGCTAGTGCTCTGCCACTTGAGCCACAGCCCCACTTGCTTTTCGATGGTTAATTGTAGGTAAGAGTCTCAAGGACTTTCCTGCCCAGGGTGGCTTTGAAGCATGATGGGAGGCCCAGGGAAGCAAGAGTAAACACAACTCTCTGGTACAATCCTTATGGAGGGCCACTCCTGCCCCCTGGTGGCCAGATGCGAAACATGCGGCCCTGTGCCATCATCCTCTAGAGTTCAATTTGAGGAAGTGACCAGGGCCAAGCTGACTTTTGCTCACCCTGATTGCTGATGCCAGAGCAGGTTTTATCCACCCTAGGCCAAGACAGCTCCAGGAGGCCCGGCTTACCAGGGACACAAGGAAGGGAGAGGTCAGCGCCAGGCTGTGCTAAGAGCCTTTGCCCACGGATACCCCAACTTGGTCTTACTTATTACCATAAGACCTGTCAAAGAACAACCCCCAAAGAAGAAAATTGGAGCAGTGCCTCCAAGTGGTAGAGCTCTAGCATTGAACCAAAGAGCTCAGGGAATGGGCCCCTAAACTTTGAGTTCAAGACCCCCAGCTGACCTTCCCCAATAAAACACAGGTTGGCTAAATGTGAACTACTAGGATTTGTGGTGTTTCTGAAGAATGTTGATACTGAAGAAAGTACCCTAATTCTAATGACAGCTGAACTTGTGACATACAGCTATGTGGTGAGTCATTCAGAAGGCACTATTTGCTGGGTCCTTCCCACATGGGGGTTTTGTGCTGAGTGCTCAAAAAGGTGCTGTTTGCTGAGTCATCCCAAAGGGTGCTATGTACTGAGTCCATGAGAAGTGTGGGCAGACCTGGGTTTTTCAAAGGGTGCTGTGTGCTGAGTCCATTACACAAAGTACTGTATGCCGAGTCCTTCAAAAAGTATGGTGTGCTAATTCATCCTAAAGGGTCCTGCTATGTGCTGAGCCCTTCAGAAGAGAGGAATGAGGTAAGTTTTTTGAATGTGTGTGCCGAGTCCTTTACACAGGGTGCTCTGTACTGTCCTTTAAATGGTGCTGTGTGCTGAGTGCTTCCACAGTTTGGTATGTGCTGAGTCCTTCAAAATTTTTCTGTGTGCTGAGTTTTTCGAAGGGTGCTGTGCACTGGGTGTTTTACACAGGGTGCTTCATACTCAGCCCTTCAAAGAGTGCTGTGTGTGGAGTCTTAACACAGGGTGTGATGAGTCTCTGGGAAAGAGTGCTACATGCAGAGTTTTTCAAAGCATGCCATGCACTAAGGCCTTTACACTGCGGGCTATGGACTCCCTCCTTCAAAGGATGCTGTGTGCTGAGTATTCTACCCAGTGTACTACATGCTGAGTCCTTCAAAGGGAGCTGTGTGCTGAGTCCTTTACACAGGGTGCTTTGTGCTATTTTTGGAAGTGGGCTGTGTGCTGAGTCATCCCAAAGGGTGCTATATTCTGAGTCCTTGAGAGGTAGTTATCCCCAACAATCACACACACACACAAACACAAACACATATACACACGAGTGTCACCATGCACCTGTTTGGAGTGTAGTGGAGGGGGATGGAGGAGAGTCTACCCCAGCGGTGGGGCTGAGGGGAGATTCGATCCCCCGGGCGGGTAGTGGGGTTGGGGGGGGAGTGCTGAGCTGAAGTAAGGCTGCAATTGCCAGGGTCTGGAAGCCTCAGGGCCCAGTCAGGCTGCTGTGGCCAGGGGTGAGGGGCGGGGCCCAGGGGAGGAGGGGACAGGACCCAGGGACCCACTTTGGTGGCAGCAATGGCCAGGGGCCCAAGGGGACAAGGGCGTGTGCACAGCAGGAGTGAGGTGGCCCAGGAGAGGAGTATGGGGCTGAGAGAGAGCAGAGAGAAGAGTGAGTATGAGCACAAGCAACAGTGGAAATGGCTTCAGTGGCTGGCGGCTGCCTAGATCATAGTGTGGGTCCTGGCTGGGAACATAAAGCATGTGGAACATTCATGGCAGGCACATTGCTGCGCACAGTCCCACAGAAGCGCAGCAGCTATGGTGGCCCTGAGTCTGAGGTCCTGGTTAGGGGAGCACAGCACAGGCATTGGCTGCTGAGGCAGAGGCAGTGGCCACGGGGAAGAGGCCGTTGAGACAGCGGCAGTGGCTGAGGAGAAAGAGCAGAGGCTTCCCACAGCCCTGCCACGAGCCAGCAGATGTCCCTGCCCCCTCCCAGCAGCCCTGCGTCTCAAACATGGCGCTGCCAGCTGTGACCAGCGGAGCCTCTTGCAGTCACCCGGAAGAGAGGCCCACCCCTGGCCGACTTGTGGCCTGACTTAGTCGCAGCCCCGGGTCCTCAGACTCTGGGTGCGCACCTGGAGTCGCAGACTACAGCTTCTCCCAGCAGCACACATGTGTGGCTGCCCTGCGGGCCCACACCCCAGGACCCCTGCACCCTGCAACCTCCCCTACTCTGCACCTTCCCCCCCACTCCCACTGACCAGGACCCGCGCCTCTGGCCTCCCCTCTCTTGTCCCACCTGCACCTCCCCCGTGCCCTACAATCCTCCCTGGCTCTGCCACAAATGCACCCTAGGGGTGGGGGGTGGAGGTAGATGTCGACCCGAGGATCCCACCCCATCCATAGCGGCCAGTGTCCCAGGAAAAGGGGAGCTGCAGGGATGGGTGAGGAGGGGCCAACACAGAGCCCCTGTCTTGTAGCAGTTGGATCCACACAGCAGCACATCTGCACCCTTTCTCTCCTTGGTGGAAACCTGGTGGCTTTAGTCAGAGGTGGGGAGAAGCACCTCCACACCTGCTTTCTAGGGTCTTCTCCTTTTTACTGGGGAGGGGTGTGTTGGATGCAGAAGATAGGCCCCCCCCTTTGTGAGCCCTTCTCTTCCGTGCTCAGTCACCCTTTCACCTGAGGACGTTCCCAGAAAAGCCCACTAGAGAGGTGAGAGCACTGTGGTCAGCTAGAAGGTGGATATTTGGGAGAAAAATGTACCCCCTCTCACAAACATACACTCGGCCTGTACCTCCAACCCCAGCTGTCAACAGTTCTGACTGGGTGATCACATTTCCCAGCTCTGCCAACCTCTGCTAGTGCTCCCAGTACATGTGGTCTCCTCATCTTCCCCAAGAATCTGCCAAGTCACCCAGAAGTATCTAGGCTGGAAGTAGGGAGTCCATCCAATTATATAGCCTTTAGGACCCCATCAAAGTCCCCAACAATGCCCCCACCCCAGGTCAGACACTTTTCTGTAGGCACCATGACCCCTGCTTTGTTTTCTGTCCAGGCTCTGAGAAGCCACCTGTCTCCAGACTCCACCCAGTGTCCTGGCCTATGATTTTGGTGAATGGGGAGTCAAGGCTGGTTGTTCCCAGGGGAAAGGGTCTGGCCCTGAAGAAAGGGGGAGGCAGGGTGGTTCTGCAAATTAGAGTATTATTTCCCTTGGGTGGGAGCGCCTGGTTCTGACAAGGGAACCCCCATACTTGAGCTGGTACATCATCCAGATGAGAAACCAACAAACTCAGGAGAGGCACTGCTCTGAGTCTGTGTGAGAGAGAGAGAGAGAGAAAGAGAGAGAGAGAGAGAAAGAAAGAGAGAGAGAGAGTTCGTCTTTCTCATTCTACAGCCTGACTGTGCTCAGGTGAATGATCAGTTGGCAAATTGCTGGTGCTGCATGGATGAGTCTTCTGTCACTGGTTTGGATTTGTGTGTGTTTGTGTTTCTCTGTGTGTGTGTGTGTGTGTGTGTGTGTGTGTGTGTGTGTGTGTGTGTGTGTGTGTGTGTTGGGAGAGCAGGGAGATAAGAACAATGAAAATATATTTAAGTCACCCTGTCTAAAAAGAGCAAAAGCATTTTATTTGTTGTTCTTTATTCATTAATGCCCAGTACAAGCCCAGTCACATTTTTTGTTTTCTCTTTCACTGTTTCATGGCTCTGTTAGGAAAAGTTTCAGTAGATGTTCCTTTCCACCTCTTTCTTCTGCTTTCTTGCATCCCACAGTAGCTGCTGGGCCTACATGGGTCTCCTCTAGGAGGCCTGTGTGAACCACACACCAGAGTGGACACCTGCCCTTCTGTCTTCAGCCAGAAGGCTCGTGAGGCTACTGTGACCACAGCCGCACTCTTCCAGACAGACAGTCTGCTCTTGTGTGTATAGTGGGAGATAATTCAAGGTTGGGAATGAGTCTGGCAAACATAAACAGGGAATGAGATAGGGGGGAATAGGGCAGGGGCTGTGACAAACGATGTGACAGGATAAGAGGGTTCATCACAACGAGGATGAGAGGGGAATCTTATCCAGGGTATTGACAGTGTCCGTGGGCATCTGGGAAGGGGACTCCGGGCCCCCAATGGTGGCATGGATTCCCTCCTGGGGCAGTGCACTGGTGGGCACTCCTCCCTGAAGTCCTGCAAAGTCCAATCTGTGTCCTTCTTGGGCTGTTTCCAGCTGGTCATTGGTAGGCAAGTGTTTTCTCCCTGCTGGAGTCTGCTTGGGATCAGGACATGGCAGTTAGCTAAGGCTCTGTAAATGCCATTTTCTGTAACCTGTTGTAGGCTGTCTGCAAGGAAAAGGGGTCTACTGACTTTGGAACCCATTAAGTTTGATTGGGACAAGTGAAATGCCAGGTTTTCAGAGATTTTTCTTGAAGCTGGCAATTTCTACTAATGGCTGGGATTCTGGGTCAAATTAGATGGACCATTTCAGCCACCAAACAATGACATTCAAAGCAGCACAGGCAGAGTTCCCAAGCCAGATGGTCTGCTATGAATGTGGTGCCTTGACTGCCTTTCTCCGGCAGCGGCTGATTCTCCTCCGGCTTTCTCTAGGGTGATCACCACAGGCAAGGATGTCATGGGGAGCAGAGATTGTGACCTCGCCATCCACAGCCTGCCAGCTGTGAGCAGAGACAATTCCCAGCACCTGTACTGGACTCTGGGAGATTGAGAGACCCAGGACGCCTCAGGGATCCTTTCTCTGCAACATGAAACATGGGGGCTGGATGTGGTGGACCATCCTGTCTGACCCCAGGGAGTGGAGAGGAGGCCCCTTGAGCCGGGCGTTCACCTCAAGGCAACCTTAATCACAGCTAAGTTGGGAATTGAGTGCCACAGACCTGGTTAGTGGCTGGACAGAGATCCTTGAGAAGATAGGCATCCCAGAGGCCCCTTAGAAACAAAACAGTTAAGTGCGGTGGCACCAGGAGGGTGGGAAGGGGGAGGAGGGAGAACTGTGGGAGAGCTACATCAGGCTTTACCTCCACCCAGGTTGCTTACCTGAATTGGATGGGACTTTTCTGTAGTATTGTCGTAGGCAGATGCTCATTTATTTATCCAACAAACTGTTACAGTGAGTGCCAGGTCGGGATGGGGGGGGATGGGTCATAGATGATGAAAGGTTCCAGTGCTGGTTCCACAGCACATGAAGAAATCTTGGTTTGAGCTGGCTGCTGGTGCTTCACACCTGTCATCCTAGCTACTTAAGAGGCTGAGATGGGAGGATTGAAGCTTCAGTCCCAGGTAGGAAAGCCTGTAAGACTCTTATCTCTAACTAACTACCAAAAAGAAAACGCCAGAAGTGGATGAGTGGCTCAAACTGTAGACTGTTGGCTTTGAGTTAAAAAGGCTCAGGGACAGCACCCAGGTTCTGAGTTCAAGAGGAGGAGTGACACAAAGAAAAGAAAGAAAAAGAGAGGAGGGAAGGATGCAGGGAGAAAAGGAGGAAAGGAAGAAAGAAGGGAGCATGCAAGCCTTGGTTTTGAGTCCCTGGATCAAGGGAGCCAACCATTCACAATCTCCGTGGGAACAGTTTCAGAGCCTAAAGCCAGTATGTGGGACCAAGCCACTGACTCCTTCATGACATCAGCAACTTCATGCCATCCATGATCTGTGAGGGAAACAGCCTCAGGTAGACCCTAGGGCACAGGGTGGGTCACTGAGTTTCAATCTCCCCTGGCATACCAAGTTTATTTTCTGGTCAGATAAGAAGAAAGTGTCCAAGGGCTAGGGAGGTATAGGATGAGGGAGTGTCAAGAGGGGGGTGGCAAGGGATAAGCAGGAAGTTGAGAGGTAGGAAAATCCCAGATCAGGTGTGTCAGGCCATTGGAACCATGACCTCACTTGACAATCTAGACCATCAGTGATACAGACTTCGACCCAGCCACATGGCTATTAAAAGTCCTGGCACTCTGGGTTCACCATTGACAACCTGGCTGTTGTCCGCTGCAGGATGCCTGTGCAGTATATCCTTGGGGACTTGGATTTTTGCTGGCTCAATCTGAAGATGACACACCCAGTGTTCATTCCTTGACCAGAGACAGAGGTAAGCATGCCACTGGCACAGGACAGCCAGGGAATGAGGGCGGGAGTCAGACCCGTGTTGCCCAGAGACTTCCTCTAGGCGACTCTAGGGCCCCATGACTGCCATTCTCAGAGGTAGAGGTGGGTCTCTTTGCTGGCTCAGCCTTTAGTCTAGATGGCAGATATGGGATTCAGAGAAGGCTGACTGAAGGTCGAGGCTGGTGGGAAAACCAGAGCCACTGGGCTCTGAGCAGGGTTGTTTTTTGAGGATACTCACAACCCAGGAACATTCCTGGGATGGATTGGCCCTTTTCTCTTTCCTGAAAGAGAGGGACCTAGAGCTCTCCAGTCTCTATCCCTTGGCTGAGAAATCCATACATTCCCATATCCTGTGGTTGGATAACTAGACCTCACCTGACTGCCCAGTGTCGAGGCAGGACAGTGAGAGATGTTGAGTCCTTGATGAGGTCACGGGATCCTCAGTATGAGATTGTACTTGAACGTCTTGACTTGGTGCATGGTTAGTCCCATCTAAGACTGCCATGATATAGGACATAGAATCTAGAGAATCAGAGCAGGATAGGGTCTATTCTGTGAGTCTTGAGTATTATGTGTGAGCTTTGAGCTCCTGTATGCTCACCTGCTTCCCTTTCTTGGGTGGGTCTATGCTAGAAAAAGCTTAGAACTAGGGCCTGTGTCACATCCCTTGTTTTATGCTCAAAGCTAGCACTCTACCATTTGAGTCACAGCTCCACTTGCAACGTTTTTGGGTGTTTAATTGGAGATAAGAGTTCTCAATGACTTTGCTGCCAAGTGTGGCGTCCAACTGCAGTCCTCAGATCTCCGTCTCCTGAGAGGATAGGATGACAGCCATGAAAAAGCATCTTTGGTCGGGTGCCAGTGGCTCATGGCTGTCATCCTAAGTACTCAGAAGCTGAGGTCTTAGGATCACGGTTCAAAGCCAGCTTGGGAAGGAGAGACCCTCAGACTCTTCTCTCCAATAAAGCACCAGAAAACCCGAAGTGGTGCTGTGCCTCAAGTAGTAGAGTGCTGGACTTGAGCTGAAGATCTCAGGGAAGCACCTAGGCCCAGAGTTCAATCTCCACAACCAACAAAAAGAAAGTAATGCATCTTTGCCTGCAAAGGACGGTGGAGGTATGTTTGTGTGTGTGTGTGGGGGGGGAGGGATGGGAGACACCTAGAGCGCCGCTCAGTCTACGTTTTAAATGGATTGCACCAAACTCTTAGTCCATGGCAGCCCATTCTTGACCACAGGTGAAGCTCTGGGTTGAATATCGACCATCAGACCTCAGTCTCCTCACGGGACAATTGTGAGGAAACAAGGGATTAATAAAGAGGGATCTCTCGAGCAGGACCAGCACAGAGGGAGCATCTGTCAGATACGGTTCTCAACAATTCTGTGAGCATATGACAGGAAGTTACCCAGAAAAAGCTCAGATGGGGTCTGTTATTAATCATGCAACAGGTGTGGGATTATGAAACAAAACATGGCTGTTTTTCATCATTACCCTATTCCCATGAAGAAGGGGATCCTTCAATGCATTCAGTTTTGCAGCTGGGGAAAATGAGGCATGGAATAGCCAGGTGACCTACTCATGACCTCCAGCTGACAGGAAGCTTGGCCTGACTTCTCTGCCATGCTTCCTAGGACAGTGGGTGTTATTCAGTCCACTTCTTGTGTTGGGAAATCCACTTCTTGTCATTCGTAGGGCTTGAATTCTGGGCATGGATGCTGTCCCCGAGCTCCTTAGATCAAGGCTAGCAGTCTGCCACATGACACAGCATCACTTACAGTTTTCTGTTGGTTCTTAGAGGATAAGATTCTCACAGACATTCCTGCCAGGGCCCGCTATGAACCATGATCTTCACATCTCAGCCTCCTGTGTAGTTAGGATTATATGCCTGAGTCACCAGCACCTGTCTTAAGTGTAATTCTGTCCCTCTCTTCCTCTCTCCCTCTGTCTCTCTCTGTGTGTGTGTCTCTCTCTCCCTTTCACTCTCTCTCTCTCCCTTTTGCTCTCTCTCTCCCTCTCTCTCCCTCTCTCTTTCTCTCTCTCTTAGGAATTGGTTGAATGGGTGCTGGAGGAGGTGGTCCAGCATCCCCATGTGCCTGGAACCCAAGGTGGCCCTCTCATTCTGGAGGTGGGCTGTGGGTCAGGAGCTGTTTCATTCAGCCTGTTGAACCAGCTTTATGAGGTAAGCCCCTCTGTACCCCGGCTAGACCATGATGGTTATTCATTGTCCATCCCATGAGTCCTTCCCCACATCCCTCTGCTACACCGTTGAAGGAAAGTGAATGAGGAGGTGTCGCCTTGTCCCCCTGCCTAGCACAATCCCATGCCTCTGACCCATACCCCCACCTATCTGGCTAGACCCTGGCTATAAGACCATGAAAACACTCCGTGTCTACTACCCTTTGCTGTGGAGTTTCATTTCGGTGAGGGGGGGGGTACAGAAGAAAGACCCCAGACCTGATAGCTCCCAGGGGACATTTGTTCTTGTGACAGCCAAGTCATTGCTGTGGATAAGGAAGAAGCCACCATCAGATTGACCCAGAACAATGCTCAAAGATAGGTAGGCTGTTGAATTATCAAACCCACTCTTGTCTGCTTCCTACTCCCAACAAGGAGGTGCAGTGTGGGTGCCCCGGCACTGGGCCTAAGGGATTATAAATGGATGGTGGCAGTCAGGAGCTCATGGCTCCCACCCATCATCTTGGCTGTTCAGGAGGCTGAGGTCTGATGGTCATGACTCAGAGCCAACCCAGGCAGGAAATTCAGTGAGATTCTTATCTCCCATAAAATATCTCCCTCCCCAAACCCACACACAAGCCAGAGGTGGTGCTGTGGTCAAGTGGTAGAGCCTCAGGCTTGAACAAAAGAAGCTCAGGGATAACACCCAGGCCCTGAATTCTAGCCCTAGGACCAACACAATCATAAAATAAATTTACAGTATACACCTTTTATATGACTACCAAGAAAGATGGATTCTGTCTTCTTGCTGGTACTTGTAGCCAAAGGTAAGGGGCTCCCCTTGATGTTCCCCTAAACCTCTCCTTCTTTTCTTTATCTGTCCAGGCTTCAGTTGCAGGACAGAATTTGAATCATCCTTCTGGATGTGACCTTAGGTACCCTCTCTCACCCACCTTCCTTGTGGTCAGGATTCTGAATGCACTCCCTGCTGGAAGGATTAGGCACCTCAGAGTTGAGGGTAGGTATCCCAGACACTCACACACACACACACACACACACACACACACACACACACACACACACACACAAACACCCTTAAGCCAATTCAGACTAGCCTTTTCCAAAGACACTTTATCTCCTTGGATTGACTGACTTAGGAGAGGACTTTGATCGCCTGTAACTGATTATTTTAACTTGGGCTTGCTAGTTGACAGTTGATAAATAGGAGCAAATAAAAGCATTTGGTGCCCGTCACCTGGGGCTCAGGCTCATGCCTGTCATCCTGGCTACTCAGGAGGCTGAGATCTGAGGATCACAGTTTGAAGCCAGTCATAAGCTGGAAAGCCCATGAGACTCTACTCTCCATGGAACCACGAAAGAGCAAGAAGTGGAGCTGTGGCTCAAGTGGTAGAGCACCAGCCTTGAACAATAAAACTCAGAGAGAAAGCTCCCAGATCCTCAGTTCAAGCCCACACAAAGAATAGGCCCCATCTTGTTGCCCACAGATTGCCCGGGTCTTGAGCCCCCTCTCATGGAGTGTTATACAATACTTGTCCCTGGGTGGTATATCAGGACTGTCAGAAATCCGGTGCTGGAATCCAGGTCTTCCCTTTCGTGCACTCTCAACCCACACTGAATGGAAGGCAGAGCATGACAAGGCCAGCAACCTGCACAGTGGAGACTCGCCAGCTCTGCCTAGGTGATCGGAATGGGCTTCTTGGAGGCAGAACTTGAAAAGGGGGTCTTGCTTAACAAGGAGGATCTGACAGGAAGCACAGAGATCAAAGGTGCTGAATATGATGGACAACATGTCTAGCCAGGGATGCTGGTGAGAGACTCAGTGTGGATGTGTGAGCCTTGGTATAGATATGCGAGATTGTCCCGAGACAGGCCTGAGGGGTCGCAGAAAAAAAGCTATCCAAGGCTGGGACTGTGTCTTAGAGGTAGAGCGCTCATCTAGCACACAGGAAAGCATGGGTTCGATTCCTAGGTCCTGCATACACAGAAAAGGCTGGAAGTGGCACTGTGGCTCAGGTGAAAGAGCGCTCCCCTGGAGACAAAGAAAGTGGGTGACAGCGCCAGGGCCCCGAGGTCAGGCCCCAGGGCTGTCACTATAAAACAGTTCTCCCAGGGACCTTGGTGACAGGTGGTTGACTATGCCCTAAAGCTCTTAGTAGATCAATCCATGCTTTCTGTCTCCATTGACAGAGGGGAGTTGGACACTCCTTCTGCCCTCGGCACCCCTGGATCCAGTTATCAGAAACCTTCCCAAAGTCTTCCACTGGGACATAGAGCAGCTGGCCCCAGAAATCCTCAGATAATGGTTGGGTTGGGCAGGAGGATATAGGGCAGGCCCCAGAACTCCTAGTGGGTCTGATCTGCCCTGGATGACCAGGCAATCCAGAGGAAGCAGATGGGAGCTTAGAGACAGCTACTGGTATGAAGCGGGCCCTTTAATTCCCATGGCCCCACCCAGATTCTGAGCCTTCCTTTGCTCTCCCTGATGGAGATGGAGGGGTGTCTAGGTGGTAGCATCTAGAGGAGGACTAGGTGGAAATTCTGAAGGACTAGATACCTTACACCATGAGCTGGTGTCTCACTCCTGTCATCCCACACCTGCCATCCTGGCTGCTCAGGAGCCTGAGATCCAGAGGATATCTTTTCCCAGCACAGGCAAGAAAGTCCTACAAGAGCTTCATATCCAATCTCCAACCGGAAGTGGCACTGTGGCTCAAGTGGTAGAGCACTGGCCTGGAGGAAAATTAGTCATCAGGGACAGTACCCAAGCCCTGAGTTCAAGCCCCTCAACCAAAAAAAAAAAAAAAAAAACAAGAAAGAAAGACACCCCTTCCTTGCTTGCAAGGGATGGTGAAGTAGTGGGGTTGCTGGGGTTGGGAGACCAGATGCTGGCCTCACTGTACAGACATTTCTAAGAATTCTCCAGGTTTGCCCCAGTGTGAAGCCATAGCAGGGTGGGTGGTGCCTTACCAAGAACTCCAGAGGTCATGGCCTGTGGCAGGTAGGGAGTGGGTGAATGGGAGCAGGGGTGGGATGGTAGTGTCAATTATATGCTCTCCATCCATGGAAGAATGGTTTTGGATGCTGGTGACAAAGTCTGAATTGAAGGGTTGCATGTGGTTTGTGGCCTGATGAGTTGGGTTTCCCCTGTGTCTAAGAAGGTGGCTGAAGCCGGTCACTGAAAGTGGCTTATAACTGTCATCGTTGCTACTCAGGAGGCTGAGATCTGAGGATCGCGGTTCAAAGCCAGCTTGCACAAGAAAATCTGTGAGACTTTATCTCCAGTGAACCACCCGAAAGCCAGAAGTGGTGCTGTACCTCCAGTGGTAGAGCGCCCACCTTCAGCTGAAGAGCTGAGGGACTGCGTGCAGGTCTAGAATTCAAACCCCATGACCTACAACCAATAATAAGGTAGCTGAGTTTTGGTGTGTACAGTTAGGAAATGCCAAGATGTGTTATGAGCCATTCCAGATGTGTGAGATGTCCTGAGATTTGTCTACACTTGGTCTGAGGATGGTAGTGACATCTTCTTGGGTGTGGGATGTTCAGGGTGCTCAGAGACTGTTAAGACCTTGGGGTAACATTTTGCAATCGTGGTCTCAGCACTGATGAGGCTTATCTGCAAGAGTATAGTTGTACATAAATTCCTCAGCCTAAATTTAGCCACTGTTCAAAAATGTATATATCTTTATCTGTCACCCATCAGAGCTTAAACATGAGTATAAAGTCTAAGGAAAATGATAAGGTAAGAATTTTGCTTTTTTGTATATAATGTAAATAAAAATGCAGCATAGAGTAACTCATTGGTCTAAAGTCAACCTATTTCTGTAAAACATTTAAAGCATTTCCTTACAATGTGTATTATTCTCAAGAAGGGAATGGGGAATGTGAGAAGAGGACTAAACAGGTATTGTCTTCAAATATACATACTTTGGATTTACCTCTTTATTTTGTTATAGGCATTTTTGATAAAAACTGTTTGAATAATTGATTTCCTGGTCAGATATTATATATCTTAGTTGCATAAACCAAACTACATTCAGAAAATGGTCTATACTAATTAAGTAAAGGAAACATATTCAATAAATAGCAAAAAGTATATAACTATGGGGTAATATTTTGAAGAGCACATTGGAAATATTCTAATGTAATAATTAAGTTGAACAATTTCACATTGACAGTAGTTAACTGGAATAATTTAAATGAACAAAACCTATTTCTCCTTTTACTTTATCAGGGAAATATCTGAGCAAAAAATGGAAATTAACATATGAATCTATAACAACTGGAATTAAATTTTGCCTTTTTATTAGCAAATATTAATTTCACAAGGTATTTTATTGTGTTATACACATACGTCCATATAATGTAGCTTGCTAAATTTTATTCCTTTTATTAATTTCATTAGCCTATTTTTATAGTTATGTTTTATTATGTCATCATACTAACTTATGAAATATTTGAACATATTTACTCCACAGTATTTCTCTTCATCTCCTCTTACTTTTTTCCAAATTTAATCAGTTCCATCTATTACACCTGGGTTATTCATTTTATTTTCTGGGTCTAGAGTCTGCATATGAGAAATCTAGTATTTGTTTTTCACAGTATGGCTTATTGCTTTAATATGAATGTTTCCAGTTCTATTTTCTTGAAGATAATATGATTTCATAATTATGTGTGGCTAAATAGTACCTCATTGTGTATATGTATATATATATATATATATATATATATATTACAATTTCTTTCTTCAATGAGTGATTAAGGAACATGTAGGTTAATTCTGTAGTTATTTATTTTTTATGTGGGAGAAGGAAGGATGTAAATAATGATGCTTGGAATGAGAAACATGCTCTTTAGGCAGGCACTCTAATATTTGAAACATCCTCTCAGCTGCTCTTTCATCAGTATTTCAATAGTGTATTAAATTTAAAAAATAAAATTTAATTACTTTTGCAAAGGTGTTTTTTTAGTATCATATTATTTTTTATTACAATGTTACATTTACTATGTCATGTGAGGATGAAAATCTAGGCATGTTTGTATATGTAGCTGACTCGAAGGAAACAATGTATACGAGATACAGGATTCAAATAAAAGTTTGAGATCTATAAGTTGCTAAATTGATGTATATGTCCAGTTTGTGGTGTGTGGTTTCAAGATCACATTTTGGTAGGTTTCATACCAAGTAAGTAGGTGTTTCTAATCCAAAATTGTAAGGAATAAAATAATCATTGTCTTGGTACTCCAGACATTGTAATAAATGGAAAAAATGATTGAAAGTATGATGGATCAGTAATAAGCCTTTAGACACACTACATTTTCCCCAAAATCTTCAGATGTACTCTTTGGACATTAATTACAAATATATTTATAAACATATAGATATAATATGATCTTATATATAAATATATGTATATATTATAAATATATCATATATATATTTTAAATGTATATCATAAATATTGATTTATATTTAAATGTAATTCATCTCATCATTTATACATATATATATATATATATATATATATACATACATATATATATATACATACTTTTTTTTTTGGTCAGTCTTGGGACTTGAACTCTGGGCTTGGGTGCTGTCCCTGTGCTCTTCAGCTCAAGGCAAGAGCTCTACCACTTGAGACATAGCTCCACTTACAGTTTTCCGGTGGTTTATTGGAGATAAGAATCTTATGGAATTTCCTGCCTGGGCTGGCATTGAACTGTGACCCTCAGATCTCAGCCTCCTGAGTAGCTAGGATTATAGGCATGAGCCACGGGCTCCCGGCTATATTTACATCTGAGAATTGTTAGTGGAACAAAGGGTACAGAAACTATTATTCTTATTGAGAAATGACTTCACACTGGCAGGTATAATTATAAGAAAAACGATAAATATTCACAGTGGCACAAAAATCCCTTAGTTGCCTAGCAAGACAGCATGTTTTTCCAGACACTGCATGTGGTGTGAGCGGTGTGCAGCCCAAGCGACTGTAGAAGATATTGGACCCTAAACAAAACTGACAATTGCATGAACCCAGTCCTCTATGACAGATTTAGCCAGACCTATCTTGCAGATTCTTGTTAGGGACATGATGAAAAATTTATAGTTTAGTTGTGGTTACAGAACTCTTTTACACATGTCACTCAGCCATTAACTATATTTAACATATTTCCTTTTACTCTAACTTATATTTTCATGGCTAAGGAAACTGCTTTTTGTTTGCGAAAACTTGGCTCTTCACAACATAGACATGGGTTTTTCATCCTTTTGAAATTACCGTCTGCATAGTGTTCTATGAGATGAGCTTCTCTTTGCAATATCATCAGAATAAACTTACTCTGATTCAAACTTGGACAACAGCTACCTTGTTCTCTCTCCTAGAAAACCAACTGTATAGACTTCTTTATGTGTAAACAGACCCTCATTTACTTGCAAAAGTCTGTCAGTGAGTCAAACCGAAATCACCCAAGTGAGGTGAATTCCTCTCTCATGCTTCCTTTACATTAAAAATGGTAAGAACTGTTCAGCAATGCACATACTTTTTAATGTGAAGTGTGACTCCTATTTTCCACAATGTGAATCAAGCAGAGGAATCAGTTTAAGATGTGAAAGAGACTTACAAAGAGTCTTGGACTTTGAAATTTTCCCGTGGTATGAATTTTTGGAGAAATATCCCTTTTCAAAGACAGAGGACTCAGTTTTTTTTATATTGTGCTGGTACTGGGATTTGAACTTATGGCCTTGAGCTCTATCTGGGCTTTAATTCTCAATGTTTGCTCTATACCACCTGAGCCACACCTTCACTTCTTCCTTTTACCACAAGTGGAGAAAAGAATGTCTTAGGTTTATCTACTTAAAATAGCTTGGAATTGCAATTGTCAAATTTGAACCTACTGTGTATCTAGGTGTAAGCCACTGGTGCTGTGCTAGAACTCACTTCTTAAGAATAAATAATCACAAAAAGAGGAGAAATAAATATTTGTTCAATTATTTATGTGTGGTCTGATAAACCAAATCACTTGCTACTGGAAAAGAAAAGGAGAGAAGATAGAGATTGATATGGAGGAAAGAGAGACAAAGAAAGAAGGAATGGAAGGGTAAATGAGTGGAGGGGAGTAAAGGGGAGGATATGAGAAGAGATGGCAGCTGAGTAGAATTGTCTACTGCTCACTAAGGTATTGTTGGACAACCAGTACCTTTGCATTTATGTAGCCAAATCTTTATATTTTTGGTAGTAAGCTGAGATATAAGATACCAATTTACAGGTAGTAACCTGTTAGTGTGCTTCCTCCTGCACCAAGGAAGCCACAGTTCAGTTACTGTTACAGAGAAGGCAAGAGTAAGCAGTTTAAGTTATACTGAGAAACAATAATTGACATGCCAGGAGTGCTCCCTTGTATGGTGAAGTCAAGCATCACTCTTGTTCCCTGCTCCAGTCTTCCTCTCAACAATAATAGCAGAAACAGAAGAGGAAGGAGATATCTGAATAATGATCATTTCTCTGTTTACCCTCATCCCTTGGCCTCTCAAACAATAAAGCCAAAGGAGACTTAACCTGAACTAGTGGGGAAAATGGGGGGAAAAGTGCAGTCTAACATATTGTGAAACTTTTAAAATAATTGGGGCAGGATTTCAAATACTGAAATAAAACTTTTTAAATTATTAATAAAAAGCTACTAGAAATTTATTGAAAATTTAGGGCTCACTACATAGTGGAATCTGCATAATTAAAACTGACTCATGCTCCTATCATCAGAAATTGAAGATCGTCCTTAAACATAGACTGCTGAAGTGATAAGCATGGAAATTCATGATGGATAGCATAATGCTAAGAGCATGGAAATTATTTCCTTTCCATCTTCAGTATGTAGAGAAGAAAAAAACTCTATAGGATGGCTCTGAAGGTGCAATTCTAAATTTAGGACAGAAGGTGAATAGTAAAAGAGACCTATCTCAGCCATTCAGAGATTAGAAATGTGGAGAAATATACTCATTTATGTGGTCAAACATGGAAGAGAGGATGTGGCAAGCCCATAGCCAAATGCCAAAGGTAGAGATATTTAACAAAATACCATGAAGTTGAAACAAGTCTTAAAAGGTGATCTTGGCTTAAAGGGAGTAGGGCAGAAGGCTGGAGAGTGAAATGGCGGACTAATACAGTCATAACACTCAATGTACATATGTGACACTATAAGTAGGAAATTTGAAGGGATAGGTGGGTTTGGGGTAAGGGAAGGAAGAAAAACGGAAAATTTGACAATGATCCAGATGCACTGAACATTGAAATGCACATACACTCTATTCAACACTGACATGAGGAAGTGAAACACCTTTGCACAACTTGCTACAGATAAAATTTTTTTAAGTTTTAATATTAAGAGACCAGAAGCATAAACCTTTAGAGGTAAATAAGAGGATAGTATTGACATATTGTTGAGGCTTGTATTCCTTTCAATATACAAAATTTAATAAGTATCAAGTCTGCTGCAAATTGCTTAAACCGTAGAGAATCAAATTCCTATATTCCTTCACTTCCAATAAAAATAAATCTTATAGACCTTTAGGTTTCTCAGTTGTCTCTAAATATCTTAATGTAATGCATTGGAACTAATTTCATTCTATATTTAAGTTTAAATTTTAAATACTAAATGCTTTTAAAATCTTCTCACTTATGCACAGGTATGGATAGATAACTGATGTGGGCAGAATCAGAATTATTCAGAAGGTTACAAATGGATGCTTACCTGGTTTTCTCTCTGCTGGGTCATAGAAGACAGACTGTCCTAATTGGAAAAAGTTAGCCTTCCCAGATTTTCTACATATAAACACTCCATCAACATTTTGTTATTAGAGGATTATTCAAGATTAGCTATATGTTGATTGATAATGACAGAGCATGACAGAAAGGAGAGGGAAAACCATCTACACTTCAGTGAGGTTCTGAATTGTGCTTCACAAAGTGTTATGAAAGCTCTCCATGAGAAATCTAGCAGCTGAATTTCTAAAAAGTCCTTGGATTGTTACACTTTCTGATAATGTCTCAATTCAAGTACTTCTCCTTAGAGTTCCATACTATTCAATGATGCTGTATTAGCTCCTTGTTACAATTTGCAGACCGGTCTTGGTGATGAAATTTGTGCTTTTCAAAATTGCTCTCCCAATTCCATCCACAAACTGCAGACAAAATTTATCTGAAAAAAATTGTATCTGTTGATAGTGCATATAATTATATGTTTCATTACAAAGATAGAATGTAGTAAAAATTTTCATAGCAATTACTCTGCACTAGCTTGTGGGCAGATTCTAAAGTAAATAATATACTGTGTTCATGTAGAGAATTTGAGTATCCAAAGTTTTCATAGCCTCTGGTCCTAAAACCAATACCTTACTGATATTGAGTGACAAATACAAATTCCTATAGGTACAGAAGTTTTCCTTGTATCTTTTTAACATATATTTTTATTGTAAATATACTGTACATAGGGGTTACAGTTACCTAAGTAAGGTACTGAGTACATTTCTTCTTGAGCATTGTTACCCCATCATTTGTTTTTCCTCTACCATAGTTTTCCTTCACACATCCCCAACTTCCCCATTCACCCCCACTCTGATAGACTGTGTTGTACATCTCATTGTTAAAATGGGTCAACCTGTATCCTTTCCTTGCATCTTAAATGAAGAAGTGATGGCTTGATTTTTGCTGATTCTACTTGTGTTGACACACCTAAAATCACTTGCCAAGGCCAAGAGCACATAAATGAAACGCCAGCATTTTTTTTTCACTTGGTATAATTGTGTTCTACACATTTGTTGACAGGTTACAAATTATTCTCAAACTTTTAAACATTAAAAATATTTTCTTAAACAACTGGTTTTTCCCCATCTCCTCCACAAGTTATATTGACATCAAATATAGTGAAAGCAGGGGTTATACTGTGGGGGAGGGACATACAAAGCAACAAAGAGGGGGGGAGGGGGGAGGCTGGGAAGGGATGTGAAGGGTAAACCAAAGGAGGAGGCTGCAATGCTTGGTAAGAAATGTACGCATTATCCTGCCCATGTAATTGTAATCCCTCTGTACAGTATGTTCACAAATAAAATTAAATTAAATTAAAAAAAATATTTTCTTTTTTTCCTTATTTTCTTAGCCAGGAAATCAGCAAGACCTCAGTCAGCATTTCTCACATAAGACTTTTCACATGGGTTGGTTAAATGTATATGTAGAATCCAGTCTTCTGAGGATTCCTTCATCTGCTTAGGAATTGATGCTGGCTGTTGGAAAAGAGTTCAAGTAAGGATGCCATTTAAAGCTTTATAACTTTATTCTTTACCAGGGTATTCTCCTGCTGCTTTGGTTGTTGAGAGTGTCTACAAGAACAAGCATTCTGTGGGGAGCAAGGAAACACCATATGACCTTTACTTACTGAGATTTCTGAGTGATTTGCTATCACTTGTACCACATTTTGCAAATCGAATCTGTCAAAAACTACCAATTTTAAGAGATAAGAGGAGTGGTAAAAGAATTCTGAGAGACAAATACATCTTCAACATATTTGGTTCCAAGCATTCCACTCAAGGCATATTCAACAAGTATTGAAACTTGTGTTGTCTGTAACTATGTGTCTTTCTCCATGTGTGCATGTATACATGTGTATATGTATACGTGTACTTGTGTGTATAGTAACATACATTTGTACATATATAAGGGCATAAAAACATATATATGCATATATAAATAAATATGCAGATATAAATATGTATATATATATATATATATATATATATATATATATATATATATCAGTTGTTCAGTGACTTAACCTATACTTCCAGCACATTGTCATTCTCACAAAGTGTACATGATAAATTGCTCCTAGGATCTGTGCTCTATGATGGGCATCTTTTGTACTCACTTCTCACATTCCTTTGTTTTTCATCCCTGTGAGCAACTTCGGTCTGCTTTCCATAGGATAGCTTTGTTTTCATTATATGTAGTTACTAACTGATAATAAAAGAAAAAGGTTGTTTGTAAAAGAAAAAGAAATTCTTTTTGGGTCCAGTTGTGGGGCCTGAACTCTGGGCCTGGGTGCTGTCCCTCAGATCTTCAGCTCAAGGCTAGCACTCTACCACTTGAGCCCCAGCGCCACTTCCGGCTTTTTCCTTTTTGCTTATGTGGTGCTGAGGAATCGAACCCAGGGCCTCAGGCATGCAAGGCAAGCACTCTACCACTGAGCCACTATCCCAGCCCCAAGAAAAAGAACTTTTAGGTCACAGGTCACAGTATCTTATCCATCCCAACAATTTTTATGAGATAAAATTTATAATAGTAATAAAATGAAAAGGAATTCCTAGATTTGCTGTTTTGCCATTTTGAATGGCAAAGAATAATATCATGTAACTGTTATAACTCTTAAAGAATGCAAGGGTAACTGATGGTCGCTATCATGTTCCCACAAAACCAGTGGATACTGAAGGAATAGTAGACCAGCCGAAATCCTAAGTACCAGACATGGAGCATGAAAGAGAAAGAGAGGAAATGGGAGAGATTGAAAGAGAGAGAAATATCATAATACTGGAAGTGCATAACAGATAAACAAGAGCTGTATGAGAATATTCATACTGCTATCTTTAAAATCTACATGTACATTTGAAGGCATTTGATGTATGATAACCCATCAACATGAAATATAAAGTTATTTTGATAAAAATAAAAATAACTCAGAAGAAATTATAAATGCAAAAACAATTTTCACAGAAGCAAACTCTCAGAGATATTTCATGACTTTGAAAAGGATAAAGTGGCTTAAGTTAGTATAAATTTAGAAGTTCAATTCACAAAAATATAAAAATATATTTATATATTTCCTTATATAACCCAAAGCAGAAAGCAAATGTTGTTTAGATGGTTTTTTTTAAAACACAGTCTCTCAGGTGCTGGGAAGGTGGCTCAGTGGTAGAGTGCTTGCCTTGCATGCATAAGGCCCAGGGTTTGATTCCTCAGCACCCATAAGCAAAAAAGATGGAAGTGGTGCAATGGTTCAAGTGGAAGCGCTAGCCTTGAGCTGAGTGACAGCACCCAGGCCCCAGAGTTCATGCCCCATCACCAACAAAATCAAAATACAAAACAAAACAAAACACAGTCTGTCACGTTTTGTGGCCTCAACTCTGTAATACCACTGCTTCAGCCTAGGGCTAAGATGTTAGGTGTGAACATTCATCAACACTCCTGATTCAGACTCTATTTTTTAATACATATTTTGTTCTTAATTTTCCTCTTTGTAAATTAACATGCACCTATAAAAATTGGTTTGGCCATCCAAGTAACCTTCTCAAAGCACCTCCTAATGATGACTTACAAAAGGTTGTACAAGGGCTGGGAAGGTGGCTCAGTGGTATAACGTTTGCCTTGAATGCCTGAGGCCCTGGGTTCGATTCCTCAGCACCACATAAGCAAAAAGAAAAAAGCCGGAAGTGGCTCTGGGGCTCAAGTGGCAGAGCACTAGCCTTGAGCTGAAAAGTTGAGGGACAGGGCCCAGGCCCAGAGTTCAGGCCCCATGACTGGATGCCCCCCCAAAAATGTTGTACTATATGTCAACAAGTAAAGCGATGCTACAAATAAAGAAAACCAATAACTAAATATTAATTAATAAAATAAAAAACATCAGTGTTTTAACTATTTGAAATATGCTACATATTAGGTTTTACTATTTTCTCATATTCTTGTACATTTAACACTGACTAAGGTTGTGATGTTCAACAAGAGTTTTATAGAATATGAGCAGTCTTTAAAGTTACCCACTAAGATTACTATTTATGGCACATTTCATTATTTGTTTATGGCTTATATCATCATTTTTCCTCATTAACATATAAACTAAGGAAGCCCTAAAGTTTTAACAGAAACTGTGTAGTAAACAAAGTGTGAACTCTTTATTCTGCTTCTTTACACAAAACTTTGTGACTTCTCATTAATAAAATTTCTCTAAATTCTGAAATGTACATACTTAGTAGGATATGTCTGCTATTATAACAGCTTAAATACTTTATAGAAAAGTTTTATACTTGCCAAACAGTCCTAATTTTGGCATATATAAACAAATTCCCAAAATTAAATATATTTAAAACATTAAAACTTTTAACAAACCTTAACACTTGCTGCAGTGTTCATTATGACAGGTGCCTTGTACAGAATAGTTGAATTCCTCCTCCTATACGTTTCTTGAATAACAAACATCTGGAATTATTTTGTTTTTGACATGTCAATCTTGACTTTATTCTTAAATGTGTGCTTATGTAAGAAATGTATGGTATGAGTCAAGCAAAAAAGGTCAGATAATGTGATGTTAGGAAAATGAACCCTTAGATATGTATTTAAATGTTTATTTTCTTTCATGCATTTGTTTCTTATGCATTTATAAGATTATTTCTTTGTTGCTTTGTATGTCCCTCCCCCACAGTATAACCCCTGCTTTCACTATATTTGATGTCGGTATAATTTGTGGAGGAGATGGGGAAAAACAAGTCATTTAAGGATACAGGTGGACCCGTTGCAACAATGAGAAGTACAAGTTGTCATGTCGAAAACGAACTTTACAACTTTGGTGCGGGGGGAGGGGGGAGGAGAAGATTGGGTAGGGGAGGCGGGGGGAGGAGGCTGGGAAGAGATGTGAAGAGTAAACAAAGGAGGAGGCTGCAATGCTTGATAAGAAATGTACTCATTATCTTGCCCGTGTAATTGTAACCCCTCTGTACAGTATGTTCACAAAAAATAAAAATAAAAAAGAAATATATGGTTGTAAAATTTTACGACAATTCTATTGAACTTCCTTTTTTTGAATTGTGTAGTTTAAAAAAATCAATTGCACTTTAGACATAAAAAATATTCTGTGCTCAATTCAGCATCACATACACTCACATTGGAACGATACAGAGAAGATTATCATGGCACCTGCACAAGGATGACATGCAAATTCGTGGAGCGTTCCATATTTTTACAACAGATGCTAGAGGGGATGTGGCCACAAGGGAACCCATACAGCATTGTTGGTGGGAATGTAAACGTGTTCAACCACTTTGGAAAGCATTATGGAGGTTCTTCAAAAGATTCCACATAAAGCTTCCCTTTGACCCAGCAATCCCACTTTTGGGGATTTACCTAAATGACCACAAACAAGACCATACTAAAACTACTATCACAACTATGTTTACTGCAGCATTATTTATGATAGCTAAGATATGGAACCAACTCAGATGTCCCTTCTAGATGAATGGATCAAGAAAATGTGGTATATATACACAATGGAATTCTATGCCTCCATCAGAAAGAATGACATTGCCTCATTTGTTAGGAAATGGAAAGACTTGTAAAAAATTATATTAAGTGAAGTAAGCCAGGCCCAAAGAAAATTGCCAGTGGGTTTACAAAGTTGTGTTTAATACCACTTCTATGCTGGCTTAATGCTTTGTAAACAGAAGTCATTAGAGAAATGCAATTCAAAATTACTATGATACTACTTCATAACTATTATAACCCTCATCAAAAAAATCAAAAGAACCAGGTGTGGTGGTAAAGGCTTGTAATTCGAAGCATTTAGGAGGTTGGAGTAAAAGGATTTGGGTCTCAGGTCATCTTGGGTCCTGCACACAGTAAAAACCTGCCCTTTTAAAAAAAACTCAAAAGGTAATAATGTTGGCTGGTGAGAGTGTGGAGAAAGGGAAACTTTCTACTCTCTTGGTCAAAATACAGGTTAGTATTCTCCTTGTAGAAAATAGTATGCAGTTTTCTAAAGAAATCCAAAGTTGAAATATCATCTGACCCACCAATCATGTGATTATTTCTCTCTGGGTAACATGTAAATATATCTGTATTTCATTGTTATTCACATTATTCACAAAAGCCAAGATAATAATTGAAGTTAAGTGTTCAACTACAGACTAATAAACTGTGGTGCATGCACAAATATATTTTTATGTTTCATCCTTAAAACAAGACTTCTCCCATTATCCATAACCTATAATGACCTGAATGATGTATTCTAAATGAGGAAAAATGTTGTCTTCTGTTTTTTGTAAACACACACACACACACACACACACACCAAACTCAAACATTAAGAGAGAATATTTTTTTAAAGTAAAGCAAAGTGGAATTGCTGGGGCGTTTAGGTCATAATGTAGAAAATAGTAGAGATACAGGATGAACCGGTATAGATTTGTAATGTACAACATGAGGATACAAGGGACAACACTAGCCTTACATAGGAATGAAGCTAAGTAAGTACGAGATGTTCTTCCTAATAGGGGTTGCTCTTTTGGATGTTCTTCCTCCAGTATTGGATAAGATAAACATAATTCTTTAAATATACCTGCCTGTTTGCAGAAATAATAACAAACAATATAGCAATAATGTTGTATGCTCAACATAGGACAAAATGTCTAATTAAAATACATGAGATTATCCTTGGTGTAAACTAATTATTACAAATAAAGGAAACTCTAGGACCTATGTATTTTTAAGACTGGCTTAATTAATATAATTTTTTTCCAAGAACTTCCATTTCCTTACAAATGAGGTGGTATCATTCTTTCTGATGAAAGCATAGTATTCCGTGTGTGTGTGTGTGTGTGTGTGTGTGTGTGTGTGTGTGTTGTGTCATTTTCTTAATCCATTCATCTGCTGAGGGGCCTCTAGATTGATTCCATATCTTTTCTATGGTAAATAATACTGTGATAAACATAATTGTGCTGGTAGCTTTAGTGTGGCATTGCTTGTGGCCACCTGGTTAAATGCCCAGAAGTGAGATTACTGGGTAATAGGGGAGCATTATTGTGTACATCAAGGATAATCTTAGTAGATGAGCAGAATAGCCCTATAGCTATGTACATATGACCGTATAAGGTGATTCCAAGTGAAATGAACTCCAAGACATGTTCTTTGTTGTTGTTATTCTTAATGTACTGCAGGATTTCTTTTTATCCTTTTGTGTTTTCCCCACCTATAGTTTATCCCCTGTAGTCGCTGTATTTGGTTTTGATTAATATTTAGTCACTGTATTTGATTTTGAATAACTCTGGTTATTGTAAATATGAACTAGGTTAGGGAAAGGGAAAAATGGTGAGACAAATGACAAGGGGGAGCCTATGTAACAATGATACACAGAAGACAATATGTTGGAAATAATCTTGGAGGGGCTGTTGGGAGGGAAGAGGGAGAAAAATGGGGGAAGGGATAACAAATTAGAAAAGAAATAAATTCATTACCTTATTTAGATAACTATAATCCCTCTGTACATTACCTTGACAGTAAAATTTAAATAAAAAATAAAATAAAGAAGGGATGAGAAGGGGAAACAAAGGCGGAGGCAACAATGCTTGATAAGAAATTTATTCATTATCTTGCCCATGTAATTGTAACCCCTCTGTACGGTATTTTCACAATAAAAATAAACTAAAATAAAATACATGAGAGCAGCAAGACAGGATATGGGACTGGGGAAAATACTATACTAAGAGTAGAACAGATGTGGAGAGCAGAAATTTTGCTTTAACATAGGAAGTAATTAACTAGCATTCAGATTTTCAGCCTCATGTCAGTAACTAAAAAGGGAAAACAAAATGCACAATCAGCAAACCAATAGAGATAAAATAGAAAACTAAACAATAAAGATGAAGAGTCAACTTGGACCAAAAATAACAAATGACACAATTAGGAATCAAATAACAAGCTGGTAAGTTTAAAAATATTAACTATAATTCTATTAACAGTTGTTTACATCACAATTTGTTAGAACCATAATTCAAATCACAGTTTAGTACTACATCATTTTAATAAGTTACTTATTATTGATTTCTTAATGTTGAATCCTTAATATATAATTTTACTTTTAGCAGCTATAGAAAAGAAGAAAGTGAATCTAATTTTAATAATATATTTCATGAATTGTAAAATTGAGAAGCATTGGAATTTAAACAAATAATATATCATTACTTTTTAATTCTGTGAATTAATGTGATAATTCTAAGTGTATTCTACAATTAGCACTCATCTTAACATCAAATAATAAATTATTGCACATGACTTTTGGTATTAAGTGGAAGGGTTCAGCACTGTGGTAAAATTCACACCACACAGTACAAGAGAGTATGACTCTTCTCATCTAGCATAAATTGTGGAAATTTGATTTCTACATGCACGTTAAATTCCTGTCTAGGTAACGTCTATAAAATTATATACAATTATATAAACGAGGAGTATTACAGATGATACATAAAAGTCATATACATTAATTAAATTCTTATTATTCTGCACCAAATAAATATTTATAGAGACTGCATTTCTGAGTAGATGATGGTTTATGTGTGCCAGATTATTCATATTAAGGCTTATTTTATATTTTTGACAATGTTTCTACAGTTGGATTTAATTTTTCATAAGGGGTTAAGTATATTATATTGGATATATGAAAGTAAATGGAATCCTTATTCTATTAATCCTTTGCCACTGGTCTAATCCCAATATAAATTATCCATGTGTTTGAAGTAATGAAAATAACAATAGATTTTTTTGTGAAAATAGCAATAGATATAAGCACAATAAATCATTCTGTAGTAGACAAGTATTTTCACCTTTATTTTGATAGTTGGTCCTCTTTTACACTACAAAATATTCTTGGGAAAAGGTGCTCCAGGCTGACCACAACTGCAGAATATTATGATTTGATCTATAATAAGATAAGGAAGGAAGGGGAACCTTTCTTCCAAAAGTCTGCTCCCAGGGATGTGATCACTTGTATGGTGGTGACTTGGAAATGAACATTTCCAATGAACAGTCATCTTAACAAGCCATCTTGATATAACATTTCTGTAATTGGTTATAGAGAATTTTTGATGGCTTTGCAAGGATGCCAGATTGCCTCATTTTGAGACAATTTAAACAGGAATTTAGTCACCTGTTCTTTGTATCTTTAGGAGAAAAACCCATTGACTCTAAGCCAGGGGATCACAAAGGCTGAGAAAAGCTACTACCTTCAATCGTGATCCTAGACTTCTAAAAACAAAACAAAACAAAAACAAAACAAACAAAAAACACTCCAGTAAGCACAGCCAGTCAGGGCTGCTATCACAGACTACATGAAGTCAGGCCAGAAACAGAAGTTGAGAGTCATTTAGTTGATAATATATTTTTTATGAGAGAGACTCAAATGAGACTCCAGAGAGAGGGTCAGAAAGACTGATGAGAGGGACTAAAATTGATCACACGAAGATTGGAAAGTAGAATTCCTTGTAGAACAAATAAATCATAGAAAGCCTGTGCATGTAAGAACAAGACAGCAGACCAAATTCCAGAAATGCACATTATCTTAGAGGTCAACTTAATGAATTATCAATGGAAATCTTTGAAATCTTAAATATTTGACCACATGTGGGAGAAGGACAATTGCTGAAGAGAAAGAAAATATCATCATTCTATCAGGAGGTCCAGTATCACATTAGGAATTAATAAAGCACAGATTTGTAATAAAAAGAGAAAACAATTATTCCAAATGAGAGGTTCATTTTTTTTGATGTAACAGTTCTTGATTTAGGTGCTAGCAATTAACATACAATTGATCCAGTCCCACAGCTGAGTTGATATTGACTGCAGTATTCCTACATAAAGGGAAAGAGAAACTTTACAAATATCTGATGAAATGAGTTGAGGATGAAGTGTTAGTGATATCTGAGGTTTAGACACAGGTGAAGAGGTGGATTTTCTTTGCTAAAATCCCCCCATTTTTATCCTGGTGCCAGTGGCTCACAACTGTAATCCTAGCTACTCAGGAAGCTGAGATCTGAGGACAGTGGTTCAAAGCCCCCTGGGCAGGAAAGTCCCTGAGACTCGTATCTCCATTTAACCACAGGAAAACCAGAAGTTGCACTGTGGCTCAAGAGGTAGAGAACTCACCTTGAGTTGAAGAGCTCAGGGACAGTGCCCAAGCCCAAACTTCAAGCCCCTCAACTAACAACAACAAAATCTCCCTTTTCTTGGACTGCCTACCTCTTTTCCTAACATTCAACAAAGAAGCCTTTTTATCACCCACAACATTTAAGTCCTATCCTAGCTAGTGCAAATAGAATGATTTGGTTTCTCATGTCGAAAGTTCATATTTGAAGAAACAAATAACAGCAGTGGTAACTTTTTGCAAGTCCTTGAACTCTGGGCCTGGGTTATGCAGGTAGCTTTCATGTGAGATTGTTTGTTATTTATTGAATTACTGCCGATGAGGGGAATTACTGGGTCTTAAGGGAGATCTATATTTAGTCTTTTCAGGAAACTCTGTATTGCATTCCACAGTGGATGAACAAGTGTAATTTCCCACCAACAGTGTAATAGAGTTCCCAATTGGCTACATCCTTGTCAACATTTGCTATTGTTAGCTTTCTTGATAATGGCCATTCTAACTGGGACGAGATAGAATCAGTCTTGTTTATTTGTAGACTTGTAGGCACCTTCTAGCTACCATAAATGAATGGATCCATGAAACTTATATTGCTCTGAGTCTGCATTCCGTTCTTTTTGCTCTTAGTATAATTGTACCAAGCCTTTCATTTTCCTTAAGACTTGTGAAAAGTCATCCTTTCTGAAGGGTGAACAGAATTCCACTCTGTGTGTGTGTGTGTGTGTGTGTGTGTGTGTGTGTGTGTGTGTGTGTAAGATCACTATAGGCCCATGAGTTCATTTCTAAGCCTTCTGTTTCATCTGTAATTTTGTAATTCCTTATTAAATTTGGATTGCTTTCTTTATTGTATTGAAGTATATAGTTGGGATTTTGATGAGTATTGCATTGTCAATTGTTTGGGGGCAGTATTGCCGTGTCTTCATGTAAATTCTTCCAACCAGGAGCATTAAAAGATTTTCCATTTCCTTGAGTCTCCTTCAATTGCCCTTTTTAGATTTTTAAAGTTTTCACAGTAGAGGTCCTTCACATTTTTAATTAAATTAATTAATTCCTGTTGTTGTTTGGTTTAGTTTAGATTTGCTTTGATTTTGAAGCTAATACATATGAGGTTGTTTTTTTGGATTTCAGCCTGGATCTTCCCATTGTTGGTAACACAGAAAAACTACTGACTCTAGTGGTTTTATGCCCTGCTGCTTTGCTGAAGGTTAGTGTCACCTTTAGTAACTTGGAGGAGGAAGCTATAGAGTCCTTTAAATACAGGATCATTTCATCTGTAAAAAAGGGATAGTTTTACTTCTTCCCTATTTGGATCCCCTTTATGTTTTTCTCTTGCCTATTGCTCTTGCTAGAAAGTCCACTACCATATTGAAGAGTAGTGGAGAGAGTGGACATCCTTGTCTCATTCCTGATGTTAATGTCTCCATGCTTCCACGGTTAGGTAAATGCTAATTATCTCTGTCATATATGTGTGTGTGTGTGTGTGTGTGTGTGTGTGTGTGTGTGTGTGTGTGTGATATATATGTGTTTCATATATATATGTGTTTGTCATATATGTGTGTGTGTGTGAGTGTGTGTGTGTGTATTATATTGAGGAATGTTCCATGCATTCCTAGCCTCTCAGACCTTTTATTCATAAAGGGGTATTGGACCTTGTTAAAAGCTATTACTACATCCCTATAGACGATCATGTGTTTTCTTGTCCCTGCTTCTCCTATGGTTTGTATTATGATTATTGACAAGAATATTCAATCCAATTGTATCCTAGGGTGAATCCTATTTGATCATACAATATTATATTTTGTTAGTTGCTGAAATTAGTTGGTGAGAAATTTATTAAGAAGTTCTGCATAATTGTTTATCAAAGAGTTGGGTTCATAGTTCTTTTTCTTTGGTGAGTCCCTATGTGATTTGAGGAAGAGTCTAATTCTAGCTTCATAGAATGTGTTTGATAATTCCATTTCCCTTTCTATCCATTGAAGAGTTACATCTGTGTATTTTAAGTTCTTTGCAGGCCTTAATTTCATGGTAAATTCATTGAGTCCTAGATTTTTCTGGAATGGGAAGTGGTTTACTGACATTTCAATTTCATTTCTTCTTACGTGTTACTTCTTGCTTCAGATGCAGTATAGGAAAGCATCAATTTCTCCAAGATTCTCCAGGTGATTGGCATAAGATTGTCAAAATACTCTCTTATAACATTCTCAATTTTGCTTATATCTGTTGTGTTGTCTCATTTTTGTCTCTAATTTTCTGTATTTGGATGAGTTCTTTTTTTGTTTTGTTTTTTTTATTATGAAGGTGATATACAGAGAGATGGGTTACAGTTACATAAGTAATGAGTACATTTTTAACAGTGTTACCCCTTCCTCATTTTTTTCTGCTTCCCTCAACCCTGACATCCTACTCCCACAAAGTTGTAAAGTTTATTTCTAACATAGTGTCTAGTGAATATCACTGTTGCTTTGGATAATCTTTGTCCCACCATTTTTGTGATTTCCCTTCCCTTCCCCAAATCAGATTAACTTATGTATAAGACAAAGGGTACAGAAATCAAAAACAGTGACTACAGGGAATAAACCAAAGAGGAAAAACTAAATAGAAATAACTAAAAACAGTTCACTATACAATCATCTTTTATCCATTTCTTGGAGCTCATTTCGATAAGAATCATTTTATGGTGATATGCATATTGCTATTGAGCTATTGGGAATATCCTAGACATATACTCATATACTAGTTTTTCCAAATGAGTCAAAATATGTAGCCTATGATTCTTTCGGTCTGGCTTGTTTGAATTATTATGTTTCCAAATTATTTCATTTCCTTACAAATGGTGCAATTTCATTCATTCTGATGAAAGCATAGAATTTTCTTGTGAATATATATGACATTTTCTTGATCCATCATTGCTGGGTCATAGGGGAGCTCTAGTGAGGAACCTCTATACTTTTTTACAGAGTATTTGAACAAGTTTACATTTCTACCAATAGTGAGTGTAGTAATGTTCCTTTTTGGCCATATCCCCACCAGCCAAGCATCTGATATTATTAGTTTTCTTCGTAATGGTCATTCAAACTGGGGTGAGGTGGAATCTCAATTTTGCTTTGATTTGCATTTCTTTTATGGCCAGAAATGTTGCATATTTTTTCATGTATCTATTGACCATTCATATTTCTTCTTCAGAGAGGTCTCTCCTTAAATCTTAAGCCCACTTATATTATGAAGGTTGTTGTTTCTATAAGGATTTGTTTTTTTGGGGGGGGTTAAGTTTTGGGGCTCTAAGCATATTTGAGATATGAGGCCATTGTATGTTGCAGAGCAACTAAAGACTTTCTCCCAATCTGTGTGTTTTTACTTATCTTTCTATCTATATAAGGTCTCTTTTTAGTCAGATTTGGTAAGGGTCTGTCAAGTCTGTTAATTTATTGAAAGAACCAGCTCTGTTTTGTTGATCTTTCTATGTTTTACTTTGTCTTTATTTAGTTATTTCTGACTTAATTTTTTCATTTGTTTCCGCCCACTTAGGTTTGGACTTGTTCCTCTCTTCAAAGAGCTTTAGGTACATAATAAAAATACTGATTTGAGATTTCCCCAATTGCTTGATGTAGGCATTCAAAGCTATAAATTTTCCTGTAAGTACTGCATTTAATATGTCCCAGAGGAGCTGGTATTTTGTGTGTTCATTTTTGTTAAATTCCAGAAACTTTCAGATTTCTATTCTAATCTCTTCAGTGCCCTATTGGTCATTCAGCAATATCTTGTTCAGTCTTCATGGGTTTGACAATTTTTTTTTTGCTTTAGCTGTTTAATTGTAAGTTTATTCTGCTGTGGTCTGACAAGGTTTGGGAATTCAATTAATTTTTCTTTCAATTTGGACAGAATTTCTGTGTGACATAGGATAGGTTGTATTTTGGAGAATCTTCCATGACCTGCTGCAAAGAATGTATATACTGACATTGAGTGTATATTCTGTAGATGTCTCTTAGGGCTAGGTGGTCAATGCAATTATTTAGGTCTTCAGTTTCTTGGTTGAGTTTCTCTTGGATAACCAATCCATGCATGACAATGATGGGTTGAGATGTGTTTAAAGGTTATGTAGTATTTGGTTGATGATGTGGGGTGCTCCAGGATTCAGGGCATTGATATTAAACTTGATATATCCTCCTAATGGAGAGCTGCTTTATCAATATGTAATGTCTCTTCCTACTAATTTTAATTTGAATTCTATATGATTTTATGTTAGTAATTCTACTGTGGCCTGTTTATGCTGTCCATTTGCTTGAAAATTTTCCTTCCAGCCTTTCAGTTTGAGTATGTGTTTGTTTTTGTCAATGAAATGTATCTCTAGTGGAAACTGGATGGATGTGTCTTGTTTTTTGAAACTACTATCTAATCTATGTTTTCTTTTTTTGGGGGGGGTGTCCAGTTGTGGGGCCTGAGCTCTAGGCCTGGGCGCTGTCCCTCAGCTCTTCAGTTCAAGGCTAGTGCTCTACCACTTGAGCCACAGCACCACTTCTGACTTGTTTTTCTTCTGCTTATGTGGTGTTGGGGAATCAAACCCAGGGCCTCAGGCATGTAAGGCAAACGCTCTACCATTGAGCCACCTTCCCAGCCCCTAATCTGTGTTTTCTAATTGGAAATTTAAGTCCATTGATATTGAGAGTTGAGGCTGGGAAATATCTAATAATTCCTGCTATTTTATACACCTGCTGTTAGGAGCTGTGCCTCATCTATTCTTATTATATTTACTTTGTTCTCTGGTAAGGAGCATTTTATATAACCAGTTCCTGTTCTTCTTGACCTTCTCTATGTAGGATATATTTGATTAATTTCAATCTTGCCGATTTGGTGGAGATAAATTGTTTCAAGTTCTCTTTGTCATGAAATATTTTTTATATATCCTTTAAATGTAAAGGAGAGATTTGCTTGGGACAATATTCACGGTTGCTAGTTGTTTGCCTTTAATGTTTGCCATATATCATGCCAGGCTCTCCTTTTTACCATATCGGACAAGAAATCATTATTTATTCTGACTGTATATCCTTTATAAATAATCAGTCTTTTCTCCTGGCAGCTTTAAGAATGCTTTCCTTGATCTCTAATGATCCTCTAATGGATTATGATGTGGTGGTGGGTTGTTCTGTTCTGGTATTCTCTGGTGTTCTAAAGGCTTCTCTTCTCTGAATGAGCCTATCTCTTTTGATGTTTGGCATGTTCTCTGCTTGAATTCTGTAATATGTTTCCCATCCATTTTGTTTCCTGCTCTTCTCCTTTTTGATACCTATCTCCCCCAAGTTTGATCTTCTAACTGAATCTGGAACTTCCAGCAAGATCGTTTCTTATTTCTTGGATTTGTTCTAAATGATTTTCTCCTCTTTTCTATTAGACCTAGTCTGTCTTTGATGCCCAAAATTATCTTCTATGTCATCTTTTCGCTCTAGAGACTTTCTATTTTGTTTTGGATTTCTCTGTCTCATAATTTGTCATTTTTTAAGGCTTCTATCTTTATTAAAGCTTTGTTTTAGGTCTTGTGTGGACTTTCTTTACGTCTTTTCTTTGGTAGGGGCACTGGAGGAGTTGGCTTTTTAGCTGTGTCTTCTCTCATACCTTTTAACTAGGTATCTATTTTTTTCCCTTGGACTCCTTTGCCTTCTCAGAATTTATTTATCTTTCTGTTTGTAGTCTACATGAATTATTTTGCTAATCTTTGGTTGGTCTCATCTTGTTCACAAATTTCCTTGTGGAGGTTTTGTATCTTTTCGCTAATCACATTTTTCAGCAGTACTTTTAATGTATTTTGAATACTATCTTCTAGGTCCGTAACTGTCTGTTCTAATGTCTGGTCATTTCCTGTGTGAATTATACTACCTTGGCATCAGTTTTCTTGTATTTTTCTGATTTGTTTTGTCCATTTGGAGGATTTATTGGCTTTCATTTGGGGGATCTATGATCTTAACAGGTGACTCTCTATGTTCTTGTTTGGTTTGCCAGGTGTTGGTTTGGTCTTCTGTTGTGATTTGTTTTTCTGGACTTAGGTTTTTGTCTAGACCATTAAGCGTAGGATTAGAGATCATTTGTGCTGAAATGTTGTCATGTTAATACTTGTGGTTCCAAAGACAGTTCGAACTGTCCAGTGGTAAGGTGAATTGTGTCTGTGTTTGGATGTGGCTGTCTCTGTTCCTGCTTTTTTCCCATGTGGCCCTTTTATTTCCACAGTGCATCTGTGCTTTTGAATATGTTGGGAAACACAGTCACAGCAGTCACTTGCCTGGCTAGGTAACTTATCATAGATTTCTGTTTCCTTGTGAAAACAGTATAAAAATCTTCTTTTGAATTATATATATATATATATATATATATATATATATATAATTATACCTGACTTGGTTTGACCTGCTAGAAGTGGAGTACCTGCTAGGACTCTAAATCTCTGTTTCATTAGCTAGAGCTGGGGTAATTTTCTATTGTTATTCTGCCATTGTTTTTCCACTTCCTCAGGTTTATTTTGGATATTGTGGTTTTTTCACATAATTTAGGATTTGTGATGGTTGTATCCGGTTATTTTTGTGTTTCTGTTTGTGTTACTTTGAAATAGTGATTTCAGGCTTCTATGAAGGGACAGTAATAATATGAAATGTATGTTATTGCATTGAAATAAAGAGAGCAGACATTTTAACCTTTTGCTACAAGTAAATTAATATTAAGCAAAACTAAGGAAAATAATTACTTATTTACTCTTTAGAGGATGAGTATAGTACTCTTGGATATCTTGGAGGAAAAGATTTTAGACTCATTACAACTGATTCCTTACATTGAAATTATAGGCTAACCATTCTTTTTCAGAAGACAAAAGCTTCAGTTATTTCATATTAGTATTATAAAATCATAATACCTGCAAGTTGGTTTGTTTTCATCTTCAATTTTCAATTCCATTCTTAATCCATTAGGTATCTAGGGCTTTGAATGACCAATTCCTTAATATATATATATTTCTTATATTGTGATATAAATCTCAGTGATATAAATATGAATTCATCTCTCCGTCTCATCTTGAGCTACATTCATATGAAATTTATGCAGTCTCAAGCATGAAACCTATTTTACTCTTTTCTATGTTTTAATCAACATATCCATTCTCTTTAGAAATATGTTCTCATCTTTTTTTAGAAATATGTCTCTCATCTTTCTCATGTTTCTCATCATATTGCTCCAGTGAAGGTCATGTGTTTTCAGTACTTTAATTGAAATAAATATAAAGTTTTGAACATGAAGAAACCCTCCAATTATCACTTTAAAGTAAAACTTTGGGGACTATTTTATATATAAAAATTAAAAAGTACAATGCAAATGTTTATACATGAATGATCCAATGATTAAGTCAATTAGACCCAAGAGGTACCAGAAAATCATCTCAATTTATTTAAAGTCACCAAAATATTAGTGCTCATGAATATCACTCATTGTTAGAAAATGACTAGTCAAAACAAAGTTTATATTATATTTGAAATTTAAAAAATGAAAATTACACCCAGATTTGCTGTCAGTATCCTGTTTCCAGGGATACATTTTTTTCAGCAAACAGGGAAACAAAAAATAAGGAAAGATATAAAATCAGACTGTCTTTCCTTAAGATGATAATTTGCACACAAATCGTGTGATTTATTCAAAGATATGATAAACATTCATAAGAGGATATGTGATCAGAAATGATATGTAAGCAAAATAACTGGAAAATTGTATATGTAAATTTTGCTTCCAATATAAGATTACATGAGCCTATTGAACAAGATTTTGTATCTATAATACAGATCCTGTATTCTACATTTTAGACATACTCCAATTCTCTTACCTCAGTTCCTGATCAATATTCTTCTACTTGCATGATGTCAATTGCTACTAAAGTAACAAGTTGTGTCTTTTTTTCATTTCTAGATCCAATAAATTTTAGTATTTTGGAATAGTAGTATAAATTCATGGAGTTTGCTTTGATGTCAAGTTTGAGGATCCTGTATTCAGGGTATTGTGAATTAGCCTGAAGCAGCCAGGAACATATTATGAATATACAGACACAGAGTATACTAAGATCTAGGGACTTGATCTCAGAGAAAGATAAAGGTCCAGGCAGGATTTTGAAGCCAAGTTAAAGCAATGGCGCAAACATCAATCAACTATTATTACAAATGAATGGAACTGATCTCTGATGTGTCTGGTGGCAGCTCTGTGTGTGTGTGTTTGTGTGTGTGTGTGTGTGTGTGTGTGTGTGTGTAGAGAGAGAATTTTAGTGTATCTTCCATATTTACAGTCCATAGAGCATTACTTGCTATGGAGAAGGTGCTCATATCAGAGCTCTGATACCGCTGTCATCAGTTTTAACTGCTAAAAGCACTTGCTTAATCTCTAATTAAAAAGAAAAAAATAAACTAACATCTTACAGGATTGTTTTGGTAATTAATTGGTATATTGAAGGCCAAAGGGAGGTATTGAAGATTATTATAATCTTTTTCCTCTCTTCTGATTATTACACAGCAATAGTTGTGATTTTCAGGACTCTCTTGCAATGTACTCACAGCTGAATTACTAATATGCTTAATAATATGAAAGATATGATACAGAAATAGATCAGCCAGCAAGCACAAAGAACTAGTGAAAAGATCAAACTTTTGAGCAGGGTTGCCACTTCATTTAGGAATGCAATTCCTTCATATGAACTTCAAATTTTGTGGCTTTCCTTGTGTGATTAAAAGGTAAGAAAGTATAAACAAGAATTCCTGTTCAGCCAAGTAGAAAATGCTCATGATCCCATTCTCATGTTGCAAATTTCCGTTCCATAAAGACTCTTCATTAGAGTGCTTTCATTTAATATACTTCAGCACATCATCCTTCCCTGTTGGAGACAGGAAAAAAGATAATTTTGTTTGAATATTATCTTACGTAAATTAGTGTGTATAGGCATGATTTGTATAATTACAGATGTTTGTAATAAATGTAAATAGGAATCATGTCACAACTAAAAATATACATAAAATCACATAACAAGACTAGAAGTCACAGCATTTTGTGCATAAATACATACATTAGATTAGTGAAGAATTTTTATTTTGAGAAAAACTTCATATTAAAGTATAATGCACTTTACTAAGGGTTGAAACATTTTATTGAAAAATATATTTCTAAGAGATATTTTTGCTTCATAATTTTAAGAAGAAAAGTGATCCCAAAGTAATTTTTTTTATTGTTTTCCTGTTTCCATGTGTTTAACCTTCAAATTAGAAATCCAGATATATGATTTAATTTAACCAAAAATATTTATTGAGTATAAAGTCCTTCTACTCTCTTCATTTTTCACACTAAGATCACCAAATATGATGAGTCTGAAATAATTAGTGTCTTTTTTACCTATGTTAATATTATTTACAATGTGAGTGAAATGTTTAAAAAGTAGTATTTATTTTAGCTTAACTGCTCTGAAGAGACAATAAATGATATAATCAAAGGCTAAAAATGATTAGATTTAAAATTTAGAATTCAGGAAATGGTTTTGACCACTCTGGTTACTGGAGCCTTCACTACAACCTCATGAAACAATTTATATTGATGAAGCAAAAATCTGAGGTTAGCCATTTATGAATAAAAAATCATGTCGTTCTGAATATGTAGAGTTACATATCAAACATAGAAATTTTAGCTTTTAAATACTTGAATATTCTAGTACATTTAATTGCAGGGTAAGTACTTGTTTTGAAAGGAGATAAAATTGCATTTATTTTGAAATGTAAACCTAAGTATTCATTTGAATAAAAGACAATGTTTAAAATATCACTCATTCAAGAAAGAAGATGTCCAGTTAGTTGTTTTTCATGCCAATTATGTTCTCTAAACTTACTATAAATACTAGATTAGTAAACCTAATTCATTATTTCCTGGGAAATAGAAATTCAATTTCCTAAAACTCATGACTATAACTTTTTCTCAAACAATTGCTAAGTAATTGTTTTATATTTTTTGTCATGGGATATTATTTGATATATTTTTATTCATTAAGTTAAATAAATGGCCAATAACAATATAAATTATGCATGAACAAGTTTATCTAACACAAGTATTTCTTTCACAAGGCATATCATGGCTCTCTTAAGGAACACTAGAAAGCAGTGTGCTCTTTATTAAGTTTTAGTTATTTTCTTAATAGTTATTAATTGTCAGAAGTGGCAATTCTATAATATATTTAAAGCATTTGATTATACTCCCTCTATTTCCTTTTCATTGCTCCTTTCTCCGAAGATCTTCTGCTTTTCACATAAAATTACATATTCATATACGTGAATATAAACTAATTTGGAATATTTAAGCTAAACTGCAACTTAATTCAAGATGTACAGTGGATTAATAGGATGAATAAAAACTTCAATATTTTGTGTTAACTTCTGAATTGAGTTATCACTATTATTATGGTTAGTGTTAGGATCCCAGACAGAATTAGAATTAGAATTAGAATTAGAATTAGAATTAGAGAAATAGAAAATTTAGGTTCAACACAGAATGACCCATTGCAACAATGATACGCACAAGACACTATGTTGAACATGAACTTTACACCCTGGGGAGGGAGGAGTAAGGTAAGTGGGGAGGGATGGGATAGTGGGAGAACAAGACAGAAGGGTGTAACAATGCTCAACAAGAAATGTACTCCTTACGTTACACGTGTATTTAATCCCTCTTTAAAGCATCTTTACAACAAAATAAATTTTTTTAAAAAATAATGAAAAATAAAACCTGCCAGTACATAGGAAAACACTTAAAAATTTTAGGTTCAAAATGCAAGTAAAATTTAAACCTACATGCTGAGCAAGATTTAGAATAAATGTGAAGAGGCTTCTTATTAACAAGATGATTCAGATATATGTAGGCTTAGGTTTAGCAAGGTATTCCAGTTAGAGCTGGGTTAGGATGAGAAAAAAGATATAAGATATTGTGTAAAACTGCCACATATTTTAAGAAGAATGAATGGCATCAAAGTTAGAATGAATGAAAACCAGTGTTACTTTAAACATTCAGATATAATTTGGTTTAAAGTGTGAGATACTTTGTTTGTTCTAGCTAGGGTTAGGGAAGGATAAGCTTTAGGGTAAATTTTACTTTTACACTAAGAAGTAGAAGCAAAAAATGTGTGATTGAATAGAATCTAGACAATTTTCCTTACATTAACCATTTGGTGTTAAATCAGAAGGTGATTAAGATTAGGTTTCTGGTTAACCGGGGTTGAGGATAGAGTAAAGAAATGGGATAAATTAGTGGCTTGCACCTATTATCCTAGCTACTCAGGAAGCTGATTTCTGAGGATCACAGTTCAAAGATAGCCCGGGCAGGAAAGTCCGTGAGACTTTTATCTCCAATTAACCACCAGAAAACCCAAAAGCGGTGCTGTGGCTCAAGTGGTAAAGCACACACCTTGAGCTAAAGAACTCAGGGATTGTGCCCCGGCCCAGAGTTCAAGCCCCACGACCGACAAAAAGAAAAAAAAAAGAAATGTGTTAAATGATAAGTAAAGCTGAACTTATTTTAGGTTCTAGGAATTCAGGAAATGCTGGGATAATGGAAGTACAATTTATTTCATAATATCAGGAATTGAGATCAATGGGTATAATGATTGCTGTTATGGAACAAGATACATTCAGAATTAAGAGTGAGAAAATCTGTAGGGTTTACAGAAAACCTGAAATTTATTTCAAGAATTACAAGTGGAATTTCAGTTAGTATTGCAGAAAACGAGCATTTTTCATAAATTTTAGAATTGGGATACTATTAGTATCAAGCTTATGGTTAGGATTCCAGCCGTGGTTAGGGTTAGAGTGAAGGAGAAGAAAATGAGGCTCAAACTGAAGGTAAATTTTAGAATAAGCCTGGTAAGAATTAGAATGTATGTGAACTAGAGTATTGCTATTAATATTAGAATCTACTTACAATTAGGCTTATGGTTATTGTCAATGTTCCAGTTAAGATTAAGTTAGGGTTAGAAAATGACTAAGATATTTGAAAAAAATGAAACCTATTTTTGGAAGGCTTATTTGAATCAAGTTAGGATGAGTGAAAACTAGTGTACTTGTATTAGTGTTAGTATTGTCATACAATTAGGATTAAGATTAAGGTCAGTATTTTGGTCTGATTATGATGACTGTTATGAATAAGAAAGTTTTTAGTATAAAATTCAGTTCTCACTAACAAGTAGAAGCAAAAATATGAGACTGAATAGTAACTAGAGCATTATCATTATATTTATTTCTCAGTGATCATTCTTGTAATGATTAATGAGAGTTTTCCAGCCAGGTTTAGGTTGAGAGTTAGCAATAAGTAATGGACTAGAGGGTAAGTAAATCTGAAAATGTTTTAGGGTACAGGGTTTGTGGAAAAGTAGGATGAATGGAAACTACAAAATTTTTCCTGATCAGAGAATTTGAGGACAAGTAATATAATCGTTCATGATAGAGAACAAGATAACTTCAGAGGTAGAGTCAGAAAATTTGTGGGAATTAGGGCATACTGAAACTAATTTCCAAAGTGCAAACTGGAGTATTCATTAGTATGATTAAAAACTAGTCTTTTTCTTAAACATTAGAATTGGACTATCATTAGGGTGAAAGTTAGGTTTCAGTTCCAGCTGGGGTTAGTGTAAGCATTAGAGAAATGGAAAGTTAGGGTACAACTGGAAGTAAATTTTCGAATAACAAGTCGAGTTAGAATTATGATGAATGTGAAATAGGAAACGGCTAATAATATTAAGATTAGGGTATGATTAGTGTGAGGGTTAACCTGAATATTCCAGTTAGAGTTAGGGTTACAATAATGGAAAGATAATGAGCAAAACTACAAACTATTTTAAGAAAGATAAGTTGAATCAAAGTTAGGATGAATAAAAACTAATGTATTTGTGTGGCTTTTAAAATCCAAAGCACATTAGTTCCAGTGTTAGGGTTACTTTTCTAATTCAGGTTAAGCTTAAGGTTAGGGAAGGGTAAGCTTTAAAGTAAAACTGAATTTTTTGTTAACATTTTCAAGTAAAATATGTTTGAAATTTAACAAAAACTACAGAGTTTCTCTAAGTTTCCTATGCAGGGTTCAATGGTGTTAAATTTAGAGTTAGGTTTCTAGTAAGGTTTAGATATATAGTAAGGGTTAGGAAATAGAGTAGATTTTAAGTAAACCTGCGACTTCTTTTTGGAGATATAGGAGTTCTGTACAAGTTAAGGTTAGTGGAAACTATGGTATTTTTCATGATATGAGGATTTGAGGTTAATGATTCATAATAGGGAACAAGATAGATTTCAGAGTCCAAGTCTAGGAATCTGTAGTATTTGGAGCAAACTGAAAATCATTTCAAAGACAATGGGTATCTGTAAGGATGTATCTAAACTCGAGTATTTTCCATTAATTTTAGGATTGGGTTACTATTATCATGAAGGTAACTCTTAGGGTTCTGACCAGGATTAGAGTTAGGATTAGGGAAATTGAAGGTTGAGAACTTGAGTGACTTACTTCCCTTGTGTATGTATATGCACTATTCTAAGGCTTGAACTCAAGGCTTGGGTTCTGTTCCTGAGCTTTTTGCTGTAGGCTAAAAGCCACGAATACACTTCCAGCTTTCTTTGGCAGTAAATTGGAGATGAGAATCTCACAGACTTTCCTATCTGAGCTGACATTGAAGTGAGATCTCCAGATCCCTGCCTTCTCATTGAAGTTAGGATCAAAACCATAGGTCTTGTCCGTAGTTTCCCTTACTTGCAGTAACTAGTATATGGTATCATATGACCATATAAGATGATGTTAAGTAAAATGAACCCCAAGATATGGACACAAGTGAGTTTTTATTCCTTGAGATTCTTATCTCTATATAATCCCCCAAATAAAGTTGGAAGGGGAGCTGTGGTTCAAGTATAGAACACCATCCTTTAGGGAAAAAGCTTAAGTGAGAAGGTAAGGTCCTGAGTTTAAACCACAATATTAGCACTCAAAATGTTGATTTCTTTTCCTTGAAGTTTTTATTAAATTGCTCAGAAAATAATAAACATTGAATTTATGTTTAGCATTACTATGAAAATCATGTTATATTTATTGATGTTATTCTTTATTTTCCTAAATTTTATTTACACATTAATATCCAGTAATGGAAAGAGACGATTAGTGTTTCACAATTTTTTATGGCAGTTGAATATATGGATGAGAGACGCTTACAAGGAATTTGGACTGAAATAGATATGTGCAAGCTCTTCATATAAATAAATGATAGTTGAAGAACCTGTGGCCCTGTATGAAATAAAATAAAGAAATCAGCAAGGAAAGATGAGGTATGATTCTGGAAATCACACAATTTTGGAAGATAAAAAAACAAGGAAAATATTTAGTTTTTTGTATGTTCTTTGTAACCCACAGACACAATTTATTCCTTATTTCTACTGTAAGGCATTTCAGTTAACTTTATTTTACAAAGTTAAACATGATTGGCATTTAATACTAACTGGCTTCTGTCACAGGTGAGCAATTATTCTAGCCAGGTGCTAGGGGTTCATGCCTATAATCCTAGCTACTCTGAGGGCTGAGATGTCTAGAGCCTAGTTCAAAGCCAGATTGGAGAGGAAAGTTGTTGAGACTTTTCTGTTCAATTAACCACAAAAAAACTGGAAGTGGCACTGTGGCTCAAAGTGGCAGCACTAGCCTCGAGTAATAAATTTCAGATACAGAACCCAAGTCCAGAGTTCAATTCTCTGAAATAATTCTTAAAATACTTGTTCTCAGGATTTCTTTAACTTGTGTAGAAGAATGTTTTAAACTTAAGGATTTTTTATTTCATGTTGTCAGCATTGATTTTTAAGATGTGCAGAGAAAAATAATTTAAAGTCAGAACTGGTTTGAATTGCTTTTATTACACATTGCCTCTACACCCAGAGATCAGCTGGAAAGCAGATGGCCAAATCCTAGCTGTTAGCAATGAATATGGATATGTGTTTCTTTGAGCAGATAAACAAACTTTTGTAATGGTAGCCTTTATATATAACAACTTAATTGTAATAATAAAATTAATATTATTACTATTATTATTTTTGTCTGCTGTGGGGCTTGAATTCTGGGTCTAGGCATTGTCCTTCAGCTCTTCAGCTCAAGGCTAGCACTCTAACACTTGAGCAACAGTGCCACTTCACATTTTCTGAACCTTCAGTTGGAGATAAGGGTCACACAGACTTTCCTGCTTGCGCTGGCTTTGAACAGAGACCCTCAGTTATCAGCCTCCTTAGTAGCAAGGATTACAGGTGTGAGCCACTGGCAGCCAGCAGTAAAATTATTTTGAAAAAGAAAAACCCATGATTCTATCTTTAAAAAGTTACAATCTGGCAAGTGTATCTGTAACATTAGTTGTATCAAGTAACAATAGGCAGCAATCATTTTTAGATCTCACTATGTCCTGTCCAATGCCAGATAAAATATCATTAATTTACTTTTTCCTAACCAAGTTCATGATGAATTCTCAGCACCACAATTTTCTAGTGAGTAAAAAGAATTCTTCAACGTATTTATTTCAACAAACAGCATTTTGCACTTGGTTTTTTTTTTTTAATTTTGCCAGCCCTGGGGCTTGAAATCAGGGCCTGGGCACTCTCCCTGAGTTTCTTTTGCTCAAGGTTAGCACATTACCAATTGAGCTACAGCACCACTTCCAATTTTTCTGCTTATGTCAGACTGAGGAATCAAATTAAGTGCGTCATGCATGCGAGGCCAGCACTCTACCACTAATCACATTCGCAGTCATTGGGTCTTTTGTTGTTGTTGTTGTTTTAAAATAGCATTTTACTATGTGTCCTTCTGTTGGCCTAAAACTTAGGCTGGTCTCAAGCTAACTGCTAAATCAGCCTCCCAAGTTCAGAGATTACAAACATTGACCACCATTGACCACAAGATTCTTTGTGAGAGAATACTCTTTTCAGATATAGAAAGAGTTATTCTGTCTTCCTTGGACTGGATGCTTTTTGCATTCTGCACTGTTAATCACATTTCTTGTCCTGTTATGTTCCCCCTTCTAGATCAATTGAAATATTTCAGGTTCTGAACTTGAAGCTGATCCCTGCCATCCAACAACACCACATTCTTGTGGATAGCACTAGCTGGCCTCATGAGCATAGCAGCCAGCTGGAGCTCAGCTATCTGATGGCCTTCAACTTCAACAATGCAATCATTTCTGTGCACAGACTGAAAACTGTCATAGGTAAGTTTGATTTATTCCAGCCTATTCTCAGCTACTTGCCATTCTCAGCTTTGTATGCTTTAAATTCTGTTAAACATTCATTACTATTTCCCACCATTCTCAAATGTAACATATATGAATTTCTTTAAAATTTATCCAAACATGCAAAAATGTTAACGTAGTTGCTGTCCACCAGTGGCTCATGTTTGAAAACCTAGCTACTTTAGAGGTCAAAAACTGAGCATCTTGGGTTAAAGCAGCCCAAAATCCAGAAGTGGAGATGTGGCTCAAGTGGTAGAGTGTCAGCTTTGAGCAAAAAGACTAACCAAGTATAATTGGTCTACTTTGGACTCACTCATGGAAAACACACACACACACACACACACACACACACACACACACACACACACACATACACACACATACACACAATGTACATTCTCCTAGACTCCCCTTCTTGAGCAGTATTCAATGCCATTAACTTAATGCACGTTTTCCAAATTATTATGGTAGGGATTAAACTACATTTGTATTTATGAAAAGGCATTTTTTGTACTTTTTCTTTTTCATTTTTTTGGTACTTATGTGATAAAACAGTGTTTTGTGAAGACTAAACAGAAATCAATGTGTCAGTAAATAGATAGGTGACAGACTGAAAGATGCAGATAATATCACTTGAAATTTTATTTCTCCAAATTTAAATATATATACATATGTATGTATTTAAAATTTCTGCCAAGATTTTATTTCCATTAACAAAGATCTATTTGTTCCATTATATAAATTTAACATGTTGTATGTTTCATAGTAGATTTATATTTATAGAATTTCTTAACTTTGGAGACAAGGTTCTGCAGTGTAGACCAGGCTTTCTTCAACTCCTAATCTCCTGTGTCAGGTTCCTGAGTATTGGCTGGCATTACCATGTGGCAGCATAGTACCATGTCCAGCTATATTATTTATATTTTGTACAGTAGAATATTAATGTGAACAGCTTTAAGCCACATATCTTCATGAGCATGAATGAATTCCTTGCAGAAAATGTTATAAATAGAGTTACTGAGTAAAGCCAATAATGGTAGACATGCCTGTAATCCCAGCACCAAGGAGGATTGTAAGCTTTAGAGCAGCCTGAGCTACACAGTAAGTCCCTTTTAAAACAAAACAACACTAGTGCACATAGAAAGCTGTGCAAACTGCCTCAGTTTAGTTATGAAGAATAACTCAAGAGACAAAGAGTATGGTCATTTAATATTATTTAAATAATAGTTATAATATTATTGATGAACTTTTGGTAAGTCTTCATATTTCCTGTTTGTATCCTTCTTTTTTCTTGCATATATTTTTCTTTTTCTTTTTTTTTTATTGTGAAAATACCTTACAGAGGGGTTACAATTACATGAGCAAGGTAATGAGTACATTTCTTTTTTTTTTTCTTTTTCTTTTTTATACAAAGAGCAAAGAGTGGAAGTTTCTAGATATTGTGAGCAAAGCATGATTGAGTAGGGATCTTTACTTATTCCTTTCTGATCCAGGAATATGTGTTTCATGTGTAAGCAATAGTTCTAACTTAATATAATAAGGAATTAAACATTTCATTTTTTTCTTTTTTTTTTTTTGGTTGGTCATGGGGCCTGAACTGTGGGCCTGGGTACTGTCGTTCAGCTCTTCAGCTCAAGGATAGTACTCTACCACTTGAGCCACAGTGCAACTTCTGGCTTTTATTTCTGCTTATGTGGTGCTGAGAAATCCAACCCAGGGCCTCATGCATACAAGGCAAGCAAACTAACACTGAGTCACCTTCCCAGCCCATAAAAATTTAATTCTTTTTCTTTAATTTTAATTTGTATTTTTATTTTTTGTGAACATACTGTACAGAGGGGTTACAATTACATGGGCAAGATAATGAGTACATTTCTTATCAAGAATTGCAGCCTCCTCCTTTGTTTACCCTTCACATCTCGTACAAGCCTCTCCTGGCCCCCCACTCAATCCTCCCCTCCCCCTCGCACCAAAGTTGTAAAGTTCGTTTTCGACATGACAACATGTAATTCTCATTGTTGCAACGGGTCCACCTGTATCCTTAAACGACTTGTTTTTCCCCATCTCCTCCACAAATTATACCGACATCAAATATAGTGAAAGCTGGGGTTATACTGTGGGGGAGGGACATACAAAACAACAAAGAAATAATCTTATAAATGCGTGAGAATCAAATGCATGAAAGAAAAAAAAACATTTAAATACATAACTAAGGGCTCATTTTCCTAACATCACATTATCTGAACTTTTCTGCTTGACGCATACATATACTAGATATTGCAAATAAAGGAAACCATGGGGACCTATGTTTCTTTGGGCCTGGCTTACTTCACTTAATATAATTTTGTCCAAGCCTTCCCATTTCCTAACAAATTGGGCAATGTCACTCTTTCTGATGGAGGCATAGAATTCCACTGTGTATATATACCACATTTTCTTGATCCATTCCTCTACTGAGGGGCATTTGGGTTGGTTCCATATCTTAGCTATGGTAAATAATGCTGCAATAAACATAGCTGTGCTGGTAGCTTTAGTGTGGTCTTGTTTGTAAGCATTTGGGTAAATGCCCAAAAGTGGGATTGCTGGGTCATAGGGGAGCTCTATGTGAAATCTTTTGAGGAACCTCCATACTGCTTTCCAAAGTGGTTGAACAAGTTTACACTCCCACCAACAATGAAGTAAGGTTCCCTTCTGTCCACATTCCCTCCAGCATCTGTTGTTGTTAGAATTCTTGATTTTTTGCCATTCTAACTGTGGTGAGGTGGTACCTTAATGTTGTTTTGATTTGCAATTAATTTATGGCTAGGGAGGTTGAACATTTCTTCATGTGTCTATTGGCCATCCTTCTTTCTTCTTCAGAGAAGTTTCTCTTCAAGTCTTTAGGCCACTTATTTATTGGGCAGTTGTTTCTTTGAGGATTTGTTGTTGGGGGATTTAATTTTTTGAGTTCCAAGTATATTTTAGATATGAGACCCTTGTCCATTGTAAGGCTAGTGAAGATCTTCTCCCAATCCGTGGGTTTTCTATTGATCTTGTTAGCTATGCTCTTTGCAATGCAGAAGCTCTGGAAGTTCATGCCATCCCATTTGTCCAACCCTTTTTTGATTTGTTGTATTTCCGAGTCTCTATTAAGAAAAATTTGGCTTGAGCCAAGGAGACCTAGGGTTTCTCCTATTCCATCCTGTAATGTTTTCAGAGTGTCTGCTTTGACTCTGACGTCTTTGATCCATTCGGAGTTGATTGTGGTGCAGGGTGATATATAAGGATCTAGCTTTAGTTTTCTGCAAGTAGTTAACCAATTTTGCCAGCAACATTTACTGAAGAGGCTGTCTTTCTTCCATTCTATTATTTTAACTCCCTTATCAAAGATTAGTTGGCTATAGGTCTGTAGGTTCATTTCTGGGTTTTCAATTCTATTCCATTGGTCTTGAGGTCTGTTCCTATGCCAGTACCAAGCTCTTTTGATTCCTATGGCTTTAAAGTAGAGTTTGCCATATGGTATTGATATTCCTCCAGCAGTGTTCTTTCCGTTGAGGAGCGTTTTTGCTATTCGGGGTCTTTTATTGTTCCATATGAATTTTTGGATTGCCTCTTGTATTTCCTTGAAGAATGAGGTTGGAATCTTGATAGGTATCACGTTGAATTTGTTGATCTTTCCAGTCCAGGAGCATGGGAGGTTTTGCCATTTTCTATTTTCTGTTTTGATTTCCTTTTTCAAGATTTTAAATTTTTCATCATAGAGGTCCTTCACTTCTTGGGTTAAGTTAATTCCTAGGTATTTTATTTTTTGAGGTGCTATTACAAATGGAGTTGTTTTCCTAATTTCAGCCACACTTTTCTCACTGTTGGCATACAGAAAAGCCATTGATTTTGGGGGTTAATTTTATACCCTGCTAATTTGCCAAAGTTTTGAATCAGCTTGAATAATTTGGGAGTGGAGTCTATGGGATTCTTTAAATAAAAGATCATGTCATCTGTAAAGAGGGAGAGTTTTATTTCTTCTTTCCCTATTTGGATCACCTTTATGTTTGCATCTTGTCTTATTGCTGTAGCTAGGTATTCTAATACTAAATTGAAGAGAAATGGAGAGAGTGGACATCTTTGACTTGTTCCTGAGTTAAGACGAAATGGCTTTAGTTTTCCACCATTAAGTATAATGCTGGCTGTAGGTTTGTCATATACAGCCTTTATTGTAGTGAGGAATGTTCCATGGATTCCTAATTTTTCCAAAATCTTCATCATGAAGGGGTGTTGCATCTTGTCGAATGCTTTTTCTGCATCTATTGAAATAACCATGTGGTTCTTATCCTTGCTGCTGTTGATGTGATGAATAATATTAATTGATTTGCATATATTGAACCAGCTTTGCATCCCTGAAATGAATCCTGTTTGCTCGTGGAGTATAATTTTTTGGATGAATTATTGAAGTCGATTGGCCAAAATTTTGTTGAGAAATTTTGTATCAATGTTCATCAAAGAAATGGGTCTATAGTTCTCTTTCTTTGATGGGTCCCTGCCTGGTTTTTGGATGAGGGTTATGATGGCTTCATAGAATGAGAACAGTCGTGAACTTTTGAAATCTCTTTCATTTTCATGGAAGAGTTGGAGGAGTATTGCTGTGAGCTCTGCTTTGAAGGCCTTGTAGAATTCCGCTGTAAAACCATCTGGTCCTGGACTTTTCTTAGCTGGGAGGTCTCTTATTGCTGTTTCCATTTCAATGCTTCATATGGGCCGGTTAAAATGTTTTAACTCATCTTGGTTTAGTTTTGGCATGTCAATATTTGCTAGGAAAAGGTCCATTTCTGTCATGTTCTCAAACTTATTAGCATAAAGTTTTGAGAAGTATTCCCTTATAATGTTCTGAATCTTGGATGTTTCCGTGGTGATGTTTCCATTCTCATCTCTGAGTTTATTTATTTGGGTGTGCTCTCTTCTTTTTCTGATAAGATTTGCTAAGGGTCTGTCAATTTTGTTAATTTTTTCGAAGAACCAACTCTTTGTTTTGTTGATTCTTTCTATAGTTTTTTTGGATTCTAATTCATTTAATTCTGATTTAATTTTGATTATTTCTTTCCGTCTACTGGATTGGGGTTTATCTTGCTGCTCATTTTCAAGGTGGTTTAGATGTGTCATTAAATTGTTGGTTTCAGATCTTTCCAATTTGTTGATGTTGGTGCTCAGATCAATAAACTTGCCTCTGAGTACTGCCTTTGCTGTGTCCCAGAGGAGATGGTAATTTGTGTGCTCATTTTTGTTGAATAGCATGAACATTTGAATTTCCTTTCTAATCTCTTCCATGACCCACTCGTGATTCAGCAGTGTGTTGTTCAGTCTCCATGTGTTACCAGACTTTCTTTGGTGGCTTTTGTTGTTGAGTTCTAATTTTATTCCCTTGTGGTCAGAGAGAATGCAAGGTATAACTTCAATGTTTCTGAATTTAGACAAGTTTGCTTTGTGGCCTAAAATGTGGTCTATTTTAGAAAATGTTCCATGTGCTGCTGAGAAAAACGTGTATTCTGATGCTGCTGGGTGAAATATTTGGTAGATGTCTGTTAAATCTAGTTGATCTATGCAGCTGTTTAGATCTATGGTTTCCCTGTTGAGTTTTTGCCGAGTTGACCTATCTAGTGGGGAGAGTGGTGTGTTAAAATCCCCAGCAATTAATATCTTTGGATCTATATGGGATTTGAGGGAAAGTAGTGTTTCTTGGATAAATATGTGTGCTCTGTAGTTTTGCAAATAGTTATTTAGAATTGTAATATCCTCCTGAAGGAGTGATCCCCTAATTAGTATGTAGCGACCTTCTTTATCTCTTCTCACGAGTTTTAATTTGCAGTCTATTTTATCTGATATTAGGATTGCAACTCCCGCCTGTTTATGGGGGCCGTTTGCATGGTAGATTTTGCTCCAGCCTTTAACATTGAAAATGAGTTTGTTTTTACGGGCAAGATGTGACTCCTAATGGTAGTAGATAGAAGGATCTTGTTTTTTAATCCAACTAGACAGTCTATGTCGCTTATTGGAGAGTTAAGTGCGTTAATGATGATAGAAAGGACTGAGTGGTATTTGGGAGTTCCTGCCATGTTATTCACCTTCTTGGGTGCTGCGAAAACTGGGTTCTTCCTATAGTTCTTGGATTCTCAGTTTGGGTGCAGTTTCTTGGCCTTTATTGTGGTTTGTTGGTTTTCAATGTGTAGGACATCTTTAAGAATCTTTTGTAGGGCTGGTTTGGAGAAGATGTATCGTTTCAATTTTTCTTTGCTATGGAAGGTTTTTATTTGGCCTTCAGTTATGAAGGAGAGTTTGGCTGGGTACAGTATTCTTGGTGGATAGTTGTTTGTTTTTAGGGCATGGCATACATGATTCTAGGCTCTTCTTGCTTTGATTGTCTCTGCAGAAAATTCTGAGGTGATTCTAATTGGTTTCCCTTTATAGGTGATTAATGTTTTATCCTTGACAGCTTTATGAATCTTTTCCTTGGTCTGAGTTGATCCTGTGTGGATTATAATGTGATGGTGGGATGTCCTATTCTGGTCTGGTGGAGTTCTAAAGGTTCTTATATCTGAATAGGCCTATCTTTTTGCATGTTTGGGAAGTTCTCTGCTAGGATCCTGTTAAACAAATTTCCTAGTCCATTAACTTCTGTTTCTAGGTTCTTCTCTACACCCATTATCATTAGATTAGGCCTTCTGATCATGTCTTCCAAGTGTTGGATAGATCTGTCATATTTGTTGGACTTGCCTTGGATGGTTGTATGTTCTTTCTCTATAATATCTAGGCTGTCTTCAATCCCCGAGATTCGATCTTCTGCATGGTCTAACCTGCTGTCAAGACTTTCTCCTTTTTTTTTTTATTTCTTTTCCTTCTAGTTGGTCAGCTTTGATGACTTCAAATTCTTTGTTGAAGCTTTGTTTTAGATCTTGTATGAACTTCTTTACTTCCTTAATTTGGTGTTCAGTGTTTATTCTCAAATCACTTAGTTGTTTGGTTATGGTTTCCTTGGACTCCCATTGCTTCTGTTGGGCTCCATTCAGCCTTGCCTTTGTGGTCTCCCTGACTTCCTTCAGCTGTTTGTTAATGGAACCCATGAATGCCTTTAGTGATCTTTGTGTATTCTCATCCTGCTCTCTCAATTCCTGTATTACTCTTTCCTTATTCTCCTCCCATTCATGTCATTCCTGTAGTTCTCTTTGAGTGTTCTCAGCCTGCTCATGCCATTCCTGACTTTCTCTTTGAGTATTCTCACGCTGCTCACGCAAATCCTGTATCAGTTTTTGAGTAGCTTCTTCACGCTTATGATATTCCTTTGTATTGCCTCCTCTCTCTCCCTCTCATGCTCATACAGAGTCTTTTGTAGGTTTTCAATGTTTTCCTACATTGACATTTTGTTTGCCTCCTCTCTCTCCCTATCACGCTCATACAGAGTACTTTGTATGTTTTCAATCTTTTCATTTGTATGTTTGCCAGCAGGGAATATAATGAGAGAAGGGGGGAGAGATATAAAGGAGATGTTAAAGATTTAAAAATAAAAATACTTAAAATATTATAGGTATAAAGAGGTAGTACTGTTATTAAGGAATTTAAGTCTCAGAGGTTTTGAATTGAGTAATAAATTTGTGGATTAAGTGTGTACATAATGGGGGATAGGGTCTAATAGTCAACTACGGGTTTATCTGAGGATGTGCAAAATAACAATTAAGTCACATGAAGAAGAATGAAAGAGAAGAAAAGGTAAAAAGGATAAGGAAGAAAGAAAAAAAGGTCAGAAGTTCAGTAGAGCTAAACAAAAAACAAAAAGTAATTTTTTAATAAAAAGAAAGAAAAAAAAGAAAGAAAAATGCGCACACACATGTGTCCCTAAAATAAAGATTATAAGAGGAAAAAAGTTACTAGAAAACAATTTTTTTCAAAAAAGGTAAAAATTAAAAAAAGTTTTAGAAAAGAAAAAAAATTTATAAAAGGTATAAAAATAAAAAAAGATGAAGAAAAAAAAGTTCTTTGACTTTTTTGGGAGGGTTGGGGAAAATCCTGTATCTCTCTTGTGTCCGTAATCAGTTTATTGTTGGAGTCTCTGGTCTGCTTGCGGTCCTGTGGCTTGGTTGGTTTCTTAAGTCAGTTTGTTTGGACAGGCAGAAAAATGCTCTGCTTTACCCAGGATTTTGCGATCCTCCTCCCAGTTTAGTTCAATGGGAGAGATCACCTTTGAGTATCTCAAAATGATGGAGATGGCTTTATCCTCATGTTTGGAGATGCTGTGATGAGGCTAGGTTCTGGGTAGAGTTGAGGCCTTTCAGCAAACAGTAGATTTTCCCGGGGGCTGGTTTGTGAGAAACTCACAGAGCCCAGCCTGGAGCCACTCTCAGGGTTTATGTTTACTGAATTTCAACTGATTGTCAAGGCTGCTAAAAGGAGGGGCAGCCTCTGGCTCTGATTACCCAGTGAAGAAAGCCACTCCTAGGGCTGGTACCCGAGCTGTGTGACTTTTCCCTGGGTGGAGCTGAGTCTTGCAGATCAGGTTAGGCTCTTGTGACCTGCTAAATGACTCTAGATTTCTTCCAAGGCCTGAGTTGGAGCTAGCAGCTCCACTGAGCTTTGTCAGTATCCAAGATGGAGATCTCCGGTACTGGGGGGGTGGCCTTCCCTCCTCTGCTCCCTGAGAAGGAGTGAGGACGTCAGGCTTCTACTCACGCTGAGTCTTGGTTCCTGGGTCATTTCTGGTCTGCGAAATGCAGGATGAAGATGTCTGCTCATTTTCGGTTCTTGCTGGTGTTGAATAGAATCCGCTCACCTGCTGTGTCTGGCTCCTTCGTCCAGGACTCTCTGTGATTCAGGTATGGCGGCAGCATTTGCCGCTGCCACCGCTGCCACTGCAGCAGTGGCGGCGGTTGGCAAAAACTCAGATCTGTCTCCTTGCCTGGATTTTCCCTCTCTGGCCTGACTCTATGTCCTGTGAAGGCACACTTGATGTGATTCTCTGGCTTAGGACTGTTCACTGGAACTCTAAAACTGCTTTCTATGTGAGAGCTTGTTTAGCCTCCAGCTTCTCCTCCACCATCTTCCTGGAACTCCCCTCTAAACATTTCAATCTTAAGAAATGATTTGTTGACAAAGAAGGATCTTTCCCTTTGTTCTGAAATACCCACTTCTCCAAAGTTTCCTTGTTTGATTCAGTGAAAGAACTAACTTTTCCATGGAGTTTTCCAAGTTAACAGGGTTCACTAATTTCCTCAATATTCTTTCATCATGTGATGAATGCTTTTTACTTAACAACTGTATCCATCAGTGGCAAAGAACATGTAGGCAAGTCAAAAACTGGAACTGGACTTCAGGCTTGTCCATCAAACTAGTGCCAGGCATACAGTGGTCAAGTAATTGCCTCTCTTCCAAATTTAGTGTCACTGTTCAAAAGAGAGAATAAGTCA